>NC_056726.1:784391264-784576264 GCF_019279795.1 Protopterus annectens | reverse complement strand
GACAAACAACATGATGGAAGATATGGCATAACAGAGATGGCATGTCTGAATGGCCTACAGGAGACCCCACCTGGATATCAGTCACCTCTGTGGCTGAAGTCATAGGCAGTCTCTGTCCCTGTGAACCAGTGGTCATAGCTGACTGATCTTGCAGCTCTATTAAACACACCAGGAGATTCTCCATGGTCCCTGTGCAATGGTCCAGCTGCTAGTGCACAAATGACAGGACCAACCACCACACCTGTTGCTGGATGACCAAGAGGGACATCATACGCAACCACAGTTCTCTATTGAAAGTATCACTAGAATAAAATGGCACCCTAATAGTCTCTGTGCACATAGTGTGTACAAGTCCTGCTAGCCTGAAAAAGGGCAGGGACTAGAGATGGCTACAGATGGCACAAATGATCGCTTTCAGCAAGGTATCCTTCACCACTGCTAAGAAGCAGGTTTGGTGATCACTGGTGACTTAGCACCTGGTGCATCAACAAGAGCAGTCCCAGGTGACTGCTGCTGCTCTACATCCTAACCACATTTGAACCTGTAGAAGGAAAAGATAAAATTGAAAGGAAAAAAATGCAACACATTAGTACACATGTGTATAACAAACAGAACTTCAGTTACACATAGCAGACATGGATACATATCCTTTCACCTGGGCCACTTTTCAGATCTTAGACAAGCATATTTGTTCAAGGAATTATCTTTGGTCACTGTAAAATAAAGCAGAGTCTATAAAGTACAACGTAATCCTGCCAACAGAGGGCATGCAAATTAATAGTCAATGGCCTGAAAAAAAGATTAATAAAACTTATATTCAGTTCTTACTACAAAATGCTTACATAATTTCCCTAACCACTAAATGCCAATGGTGGGGCAGATCAGGGTGGCACCTCAAGAAATCAGATAGTGATACATCCATTGCTCACCATAGCAGGAGTTGCAAGTGACATTGCTCACCTCCATGGCAGGCTGCTGCCAGGCATTAACCTTATGTAGCCATGGAGCATGCTGATTACAGTCTAATATCCAGAAAAAGACTAATCAGCTAAATGCTACTATAGTGTGAGATCAAACCATAACAAATGTTAAGTACCCTCTGCTTATCTTGAGATGGTTGAGCCTCATGCTTGGTAATCAAATCTGCCAGTACTGACCAGCAAAAGACTACTGGTCTGTAATGATAATGCATCCCTCACTTCCTCTCATAAACATAGAAAGCAGCTAGAATAACAGGATGCGTGCTTACCAGCATTTTCCAAAGGATATGAAGTCTGAAACTCTAATATATGTCATTATTTAGTGACTTCAATCTTCAGTAATTTGCCAAAAAACAAATATTTAAAGAATAACAGACCAAACATATAAGACAAAAATCTGGACATTCTAAGAAAAAAAAGACATTTGACAGGCATGGCAAGGTGAGTGTAAACATAAGAGATGAGCCTCTATACCTCTGGAAGGGCATTATTTAAGCAATAACCCATGGATGGGTGTGGGTATTGCTGGATTTACCCATGGTTGGTGTGGTTTGCCCTCGTGACCATACAAAGGCAACCGTGGGTAAATCCAGCATTGCCCACACCTAGCCGTGGGTTATTGCTATTGTTCAATGACATTATTTAAGAAAAAAAATACTTACTTTTCTTAAATAATGTCATTGTATAATGACTCCGTGCTACCCTTCTGCAGGTATCCTGGGGCATTTCTGATGTACTGCACATGCGTAAGGGTCCTGTTCCCATGCTTACACAGTACATCAGTGCTGTGCAGAGGTAGCAAAGGAGAAAGGAAGATCTCCATTGCTTTTTAAGTATCTTGCTATGTTAAATGAGTTTAACATAGTGAGATATCTTTAAAAAAAGCAACCAAGAATGGAAGGTCTCTGTTGTTTTTTTTTACGCTATCTCGCCATGTTAAACTCGTTTAACATAGCAAGATTAAAGCAACAAGATCTTCCTTTCTCCATTGCTACCTCTGGACAAGAAAAAAAAAAAAAACAGGGGATATACTAACGGAAAAAGTCTGGGCAACCAGACCTTTTTCCATTAGTATATTCTCGAATTTACAACGGGCACACTGGTTGGGCTGGCCAATCAGCATGCTCATTTTTGAATGTTTAGGGCCAGTCATTGTATAATTCCCCAATAACACACACCTTGGAGGACATTATTATGCTTACAGAATGGGCTAGCTTTTTTTTTTTTTTTTTTTTTTTTTGCATTTTTTATTAATTTTGATGTAAAATAGTTCTTCTGCCTAATGTTTGAAACTTGACCTAGCATAAGTAATTGTTAAAGTATTTTGCATCCAGAATACAAGTTATGTAAGTATTTAATGTCTACACACATACACACACACATATTTAGAAGCATAGACAGACTCATGCATAGACAGTGAAACACACTCACACACAAACATATATTCAGAAGCATAGACGTGAATAACAATAAATCATATAATGCAAGGCATTGCAACTGCCTGTCCCCATACCTGTTTACTGTCCCTGGTTTTGTTGCATAGTGCATATCTGTGTACTGTCCCTGGTTTTATTGCATAGTGCTGCTCTATCCCTCATAGAATGATCAAATTTCCCTGGTTTTGTTGCATAGTATTGCTCTGTCCCTCATAGAATGATCAATTTTTTCTGGTTTTGTCGCATAGTGCTGCTCTGTCCCTCATAGAATGATCTATTTCCCTGGTTTTGTTGCATAGTATTGCTCTGTCCCTCATAGAATGCTCTATTTGCTGGTAAATCCATGATTAAAGTCAGTCAGTAAAAATGTCAGATGTTACAGTTCTATACTTCTTATTGTGAAGGGAATGAGTCCTGACAGACTGCCTGTTGGAATTGGAAGACATTACCATGTGCTGTCTCTGTGTATGTCTCTCTCGCTCTCTCTCTCTTTCTCTATCTCTCTCTCACTTTTGCTTATTCTCTCTTAATATCTCTCTTTCTCTCTCATGCACAGACACATGCAAACACACACACATGCATGCACATAGACACATGCAAACATACATAATTCTGTTTATTGAGTGTAAAAAAATGACGGACATTTGCTTTTTTTCTCTTTGAGCTTCACGGCAGCTTAACATGCTGCTTTGAAGTGATAGATTTGTTTTTCTCTGGGTATTACCTGTACATTTACATCCTGTTTGACAATGTTCAGTCTCAGGTGAAGGTAAAGCTGAATAGGCTGCTCATTCTCTAAATATACATATACATATACATGCATGGATCCCCTTCAAAACATCTAAAGTTCATAACATAACATCGAATTTCATAACATTGAAACTTTGCATCACAACTTCAAAACCTACAAATCATATGTAAATAACATCCCCTCCACCTAAAAGAACACCAAAGTAGTCAACACACTTTGCAGTAAGTTTCTGCAGGGATGCAAGCCCCCCTGCACCCCACATGTGGGGGGCTCTGCTCCCAACACCCCTGGTAAATTAAACATACCAACTCTGAGACTGCACTACAGTGGGGAAAAAGTTAATTTCCTAACTGTTGTTATAACTGATGTTATAAGAAATGTAATACAAAGTGTGTTTACTACTTTGGTGTTCTTTTAGGTGGAGGGGATGTTATTTACATGTGATTACTAGGTTTTGAAGTTGTGATGCAAAGTTTCAGTATTATGAAATTCGATGTTATGAGTTTTAGACGTTATGGGTTTTAGATGTTATGGTCTCAATGTTCTTAGCTTAGATGTTATGACGATTCGATGTTTTGAAGGGGATCCATATATACATATATGGTTTACCTTTGAAAGGTTGAAAATTAACCTACCGAATGGCCCTTTGTGCAAACCGGAATGACGAAAATCATCATTCCAATTTGCACCGAAGTTCGAAAATCAGCAAATCGAAAACCAGATTTGATGATTTTTGAACTTCAATTCAAATACAAAGCATAATGCAGGGGGGTACGCCATGCCCCCCACACCCCTCTACTTTATTATTCTAACTCCAAGGTCGCACTACAGTTGGGAAAGGGTCCACTTCCAGATCCCCACTATAATGCACCTCGCACCAAAAATGCCGAATCTGCAATGAGCGAACATTACTGTGCATTCGCTCATTGCACATTCAATGCATTCTGTTTTCGGCTTTCCGAAAACTTGAAAAAGTCCTTTCGGACTTTTGAATTTCATCCATGTTCATTACGCACATGTAAAGGTAAACCATATATATATATATATATATATATATATATATATATATATATATATACATATATATATATATATATATATATATATATATATACACATATACATATACGTGTATGTGTAACTATATAACTAATTCTGTCTCCTTCTCCTTCAGATGACAGCTACTTCCTGAAAATTATCTTGTGTATGACTTAACTAGTAATATATCATGATTTGTGTTATTTTTATTATTTAATCTGCAGTGAGATATTCTTTATTCAGTTTGTCATATTCCAAATGGCTTTTCCATTGACAGACTGCATCTTTCTGGAATTTCATAAACTACTTGATATACAGAGTGAAGTGAAATTATGGTTTGGCCTGATGCCAATGATAATGACTTGCTAGCAATCCGAAAACATGCCGTGCTTTTTTTATTAACAGTTCCACCCAAAATAGGCATGTAATCCATGTGTCGCCTATGCTTGATCTGTTCTCATTTTATCTAAAGCCACGTATGCAATTCTCCATCTCACAAAGACTGCAATGCTATATAACAAACAACATGCTGTTATAGCAAAACATTAATTCCTGACTGTCACTAAAAATTAATTTGTCTGCAATTTGTCTGCAGGATTGCACAATATTTTAGATCACCTGATCAGATAATAGGATAGGCCAACATATTGCCAAAATATGTCTAAGTTTGGCCAGAAGTTGCCAAAATATTTCTTTTTGTAAAGTTTTTTTGTATTTATAGAAGTTTGTTAACTTATTTCCAAGGATTCTTGATACTGCAGGAATTCTGCCTTTTGTTGTAAAGTATCTGTTATTGCATTTCAGCTCAAAACCACTATGTTTTACAATAAGAGGGTTTCATTCTGCACTTTGGTGGTAACAGAGGACTGATCAACCCACCCGAGTTGGGAACTGTTGGTAGAAGGCTTATTGTGTGTTTATCTGACTGGCTTGTAACTATGTAAAAAGTCAATGTGCAAATGTGGTTACCTGTGCCTTGTATATAAACAAACCTCTCCCATTAAAAATCCTCCACAGGAAACGCTCTGCATAGTCTCCTACTGTTCACAGCTGCTTGAAGAGCTGCAGTTTGCACAGAGAGCAGCATCACTGCAGGTCATCTTATAGTATACTACTAACCAATCTCACTTAGACCTTTAAGTGACGGTCTTTTACTCCTTCCCATCTAAGGATCTGGTTTAATGCATAGACACTTACTTGTCATCTCAGTTTCTAGCCTGGTGGAAATGGGCATCCTGACACAATGTTGTAACTGCCTCATGTTCACTGACAACCATTTAATTTTAGAACAGACAAATCTAGTGTGTGAGAGGCACAATATCATTGGAGGCAAAGCTTTCACATACACACATGAAAAATGCAAACCAGATTGTCACCATTACACCCAAACACTCACTACCAACACTAAGGAACAAACACATAGACCCACATATGCAAGTGTTCTCACGTGTAATTTACCCAAACCTCCAAGACATCCTAAAAGTATCTCACATTGGCCGTGCACACATTCAAAAAAGATATCACTTCACACAACGCATAATTCTGAAAATCATAGTAGCCCAGCTTCCAAGCCCATAAGGCAAAGCACCACACAGCCAAACTTTTTATTATTGGGGATTCCATTGTAAGACACACTGATGTCCCCCTTAGCAGGCTAAACAAGGAGAAGATCACAGTGAGCTGTCTGTCTGGAGGCAGGATTCACCAGATCATGCATGCACTTAGGTCTTTAAACCACAACTACTAATATCAAATGGTCATAGTCCATATGGGCGTGAATGACCTAAGATGTACCTCACTGGACCATATGAAGAGAAACATGATGGAGCTCTCTGAATTTAGTTCCCAGGTGGGTATGATTCTAGCCTTGAGTAGCATCCTACCTGCATGAATGATAATGCTACAGTACCAGCACAAAATAACTGACTTCAACAATTGGCTTAGTTTCTGGTATCATAACAAGGGAATCCAATATCTATTGACCTGGAGAAATATGATCAACAAACCATGATACTTTGCCAGAGATGGTTTGCAGTTGTCACCACTTGACTACCGAATACAGGCAAAAACGTTATCTATCCTCATAGTACCTTTTTTAGGCCATGCCAAGTTGTTAAACCCTCCAGCATAACAAAATCACTCACAACTACCTAAAGGTACTGCTGCTCAATGCTAAAAATTTAAATAAAAAACTGCATTCCCTGGAAGCGCTTCTCACCTGGAGAATACAGACATGTGCAGTCAGGGAAACATGGTTCAGAACCATGGGAAGCACCCCAGCTATCAAAGGCTACAAAGCCTTTCATACATTTCAATCCTCCTCAGCTCAGGATAAAATAAAGGGAGGAGGTGCCTCAGTGTTTACAAAGGACAAGTGCACTGCTAGACTGGTCCAACATGACTCGCTTGAGCTGCTCCATGCCCGATTAACCAAAGGTGTGACCCCCTATCATATCCTTGCTAGCTACAGATCCCCTAACATGAGTCTGGAAAACCACACCTCCTACCTAAACCTACAGGAATCTCTTAACATTCAGTTTAACATCATACTTAGGGGTGACTTCAACTATCCCTCCATAAATTGGAAGACTTATATGACCCATAATTCACTTGCCCAGAGGTTTTTGGATGGTATCAATGCAAGCACCGTGCAGCAGCTAGCTAGCCAACTAGTGATACAAATATTCTAGACCTAGTACTCCTGAACATGGGGTGATGCTACTCCCTCCCATGCATTAACTTATCCCTGGAAATATCTGACTACGAAACTAACCTAGAGTATCCATCAAACTCCAAACCTGTTAAGAACTTCGCTAAGGCCAATTATCTCAAACTAAGTGACAGCTTATTAAACTTTCAAGCCCCTCTGAACCTGGATGACACTGAGGCCTACTCTGAGCTGTACACAAAAATACTGTGCAACCATATTCATAGCTGCTTAAAAACCGCTCACCATTCTAAACAAATAAATAAGAGAGCTGGTCAACCCTATCAAAGCAAACTAAGAGGTAACGTTTGCCTCCCAGGTGAAAGATAACGATAAGGCTTTTTTAATTATGTGTGTGACCTCAGATGAAATGCTCATCAATGTGCCAAGTTAATCATGAAGGGCAACACTTACACCCAGCCTGAAGCTATAGCAAACCTGCTGGCTGACAAGTTCAATTAAAACTTCTGCCCCCACCAACTCCTACGATATCCAGAGAAATACCCAAAACCACTCTCCTACTGGTCATTACAAGGGCACAGGTTCTTACTGCACTTGCTAAAGCAAAAAACACAGCCTCCATGGGTCCCCTCATAACATTCCAGGATGGTTCTTAAATAGCTTAAAACAGAATCTATTAGAGCCAATAAAAACCTGCTTTAACCACAGCCTCTAGACAGGCTTTGTCCCAGAGGAATGGAGGATTGCAACAGTAATCCCACTGCACAAGGGTGCTCATCAACTGACTCAGGGAACTACAGACCCATAACCTTGACCAGTCTTATCTGCAAGGCCATGGAGAGAGTTATCACGGACCTGATCAACAACGACATAGGAATCTCCATACAGTGGAACAGACCCAATATGGATTTGTCCACGGGAGGCCTTACCTGCTCAGTCTGGCGGACTTCTTCAAGAAAGTCACCAGGGCCATGGATGATGGTAAAATGGTACACACCACTTATCTAGACCTGGCCAAAGCTTTCAATAGAATCTTCCACTAAGGGATCATAGATAAACTTACTGAGTTAGGCATAGACCCCTACATCACCAGATGGATAGCAAACTGGCTCACTGACAGGACACATGTTGTCCAGATAGGTAAAATCACTTTCAGTAAGAAACCTGTTACTAGTGATGCCCTACAGGGCTCAGTGTTGGGACCCTTCCTGTTTGACATACACTTCTCTGAAGTGAAGGCAATGTTGGGAGCCTCTGTCTCAACAAGTTCACTAATGACTGTAAGCTGGGAGTAATCACTGAATCTCCAAATGATGTTGACATCCTACAACAGGCCTAAAAATGACAAACGACTGGTGTCAAAACCATGGTCTGAGACTAAATGCTAAAAAATGCATAATCATACCATTCAGTAAATCAGATATTCCTGCAAATTATAATATTGATAGCACACCCCTAAAAGTAGACCCAGGGGTGAGAGACCTAGGAAGACAGATAGACAGTAACCTAAACTTTGACCACCAGGTAGCTACAGTAGTGAAGAAATACTTCTGTGTGGCTCAACTTATAAGTAAAGGCATGGCATCAAGATCAAAGGAAGTCATAGTTCCATTATACTTGGCCCTTATCAGGCCTGTAATCGAGTACAATGCTCCCTCCTGCATGTAACTAACCAGGCACTTACGCCAGTTGGAGTGGCCCCAAAGGTTTCTCAGTAAAAAAATACAAAGCATAAGTCACTTGTCTTATGCAGACTGACTAATGGTCCTATCTCTTTACTCCGTCTCATATCGTTTATTGAGAGGTGACTTATGCCTAACCTATGAGGCATACTCTGATCCAGCGCTAACTAAAATGTTACATATTTGCAAGAAAAAAATATATATGAGTGTTATGCCTGCCATGACACTGAACCTTATTTGTGACTAACAGAACTTGCCGGAGACACAGATTTATATCCCAAAGGATACCTCATTTATGGAATAAGCATCTCATCTTCATAAAATAAAGCCTGTCCCTCACTCTTTTCAGAAAGAATTTGGATAAATGGATGGGGAACCAAAAAATCACTCCCAGGTTACTGGCCATGTACCTTATGGATAGAAACAGTCAGTAAAATGACTCAGGGCTCCAACACTCAAAGACCTACTACCCTGATACTACCCCATCCATTATTTGGGGAATTAAGATATAATATTGTCATATTATGTGTATTATTGGCTAGGCTTGTAAAGGCTCTTGTGCTGTTAGCCTAGTAATCACCCATGAACCTATGAACATTTGTTTGAATAGTAAATGCATTATATAAAGTCTGCAATTTGACCATTTACCCAGCTCACATATTATCAAGGATAAGCTCATACAGGTCCAAAACAATGACTACAGGCAACATATTGTTCATCCTCTAAATTTACCTCTCAGCCTCAAAGCATTACAAATCATAGCAGTGGCCTTTGAAAAAATCATAGGAGAGGGTCCATAAGAAAAGCACATTTTTATTTTTCAGAATAGGGTTTCAGATAGTTCACTCTACAGTGCTAGTGATTATGAATTTCTGTACATATTTATTTTAGTTATATAATAACTTATGTTCCCTTAAACAGGTATCATTTTATGAGAAAAGTCAGTAAGTTTAGGAGGAACAAGGCTAAATCTGAGAGACAGAT
The DNA here is from genome assembly GCF_019279795.1 of Protopterus annectens. Taxonomy (NCBI): domain Eukaryota; kingdom Metazoa; phylum Chordata; order Ceratodontiformes; family Protopteridae; genus Protopterus; species Protopterus annectens. The sequence continues at coordinate 784,566,725 of NC_056726.1, read as the reverse complement.
CATAGTGCTATGTCTAAATCATAGCAGTTGATAGGTATGCCTCTACCAAGACTGTTTATTGTTCACCCTTCATGCAAAACCAACATTTTACTTAACTTTGTGGAATATTCCTGGCCTCCAGTATTGCCACCCCTGACCCCTCTGGTATAATTGGTATAGTTTTAGTAATTTCTTGTTTTAGCAAACATCTTGCATTTTTTCAGTGTTTACACTTTCATCATACCTCACAACCTCTTAGCACAAGCAGTCTGGAAAAAGCAAAAATAATGGCATAACAAAGGAACACAATTAGGGGTGGAGTTTAACTACTGCTCTGCAAACTTAGAAAGTTGCTGGAATAACAGGTTTGCCATTAGCAAGCATTTTTCTGAAGGATGTGAAGTCTGAAACTCAAATGTGTGCCATTATTTAGTGACTTCAGTAATTTGCTGGAAACCTTAAATATTGTAAGGAGCACACCACAAATATGAGGGGTATAAATGATGTTTTAAAACATGATCCAGTCCATTCAACATAGGAAGTACATATGTGGTATTTATAATTAGGAAGTAACTAGCATTACCACAGTCACTGAGTTAGTCTGCCATGGGGTGTACAATCAGATGAACTATGTAGTAGCTTTAGTGCCTAATCCTACATTAAAGGCCAGCTGGTCAAGTCTAACAGATCCAAAAGATTTCTGACTAAACTGTTTTATATTTGGGGTAAAGCCTCTTGAACACTCCAGGGAGGGAACTGTACCTCCCCAACTAACAGAATGGCCTCTAAGGTCACCAAACCTTAGGAGGTAATTTACAATTCCTTTTCTTGAAAGCCAACTCAATTTGTCAGACTTGACCTAAAAGGCTGTAGAGTCTACTCAGTTTGTTAGATTTGACCTAAAAGGTTTTAGTGTAGTTGTCATCAGCTAGATAAATGAACACCATTAACAATTCAGGGTACAAATATCTAGTCCTGTTCTACCTTCTCTATAAAAAAGAAAAAAAACACCCTCTGATATTTCCCGAGTATGTGGTTGCAGAGCAAGCACCTGGTTTGTACATAGAGGAACATTACTTTGTGAGTTTACACTGAGTGTAGTCCTTAGCCAAATACCACACAAGCAAACCTGCTGTAAACCCCTATATTACCCTGTTGCTGTGGATTGCACCCAAAGAAGCACTGCTCTAACAATATTGTCCTAAACATTATAGTTTCACTTGAATATGACCCAAGTAGACCTATTATAGACTCCCCAGCCCAGGTACAACTCCTCGTAATTCACAGAGTAAACATCTGAAACCACTAATAACACTTTCCTCCTGTCTCTGCAGCCAGCTTGGTGGAAATGGGCAGTGTGAGACAAAGTAGCAATTGTCTCATGTTTACTGACAACAGCCTAATTGTTAAACAATCAGTTACAGGGTGCGAGAGTGTAGTTATACGCTGTCACTGGAGCCAGTAGAGCAAGGCTATAATGCCTTCCACACATTTAGACCAGCTACAGCACAGGAAGGGACAAAGGGTGTTTTTTATTAAAAATCAGTTCCACCTCTAGGCTGGTGAAGCAGTATGGCTCAGTTGAGCATTTCAATGTCCTACTCATTGTAATCAAAGTCCCATACAATAGCACTGCAAGCTCTAGGTCTCCCTCTATGACCCAGGATACCCATACCACATACCTAAACATACTGGAGTCACTCTACATTGAACCTAACTCTGTATTTCTGAGTGACTTCAACTACCCCTCTATAAACTGGGAAACATACACAACATCCAGTATGCAGGTCCAGAAACTCCTGGAGCTTGTCAACAAAAATGGTCTGGACCAACCAGTCCATACACCCACTAAGGGCACCATCTTCCTTGACCCAATTCTCACAAACATGAGGATCACTTTGCACCCAAGTGTGTGTAACATCCTCACTTGCCAGGTTGGACCATAAAGCTATCTCTTTGGAAATTAAACTAAAACCTATGACATCATCTGAACCTCAGATGTTATCCTCCTATAATAGAATATTTAATTTCTTTCTCCTGCGAGCATATGCAGTAGCTGAGTTTGGAAGTCTTCTTCGTCTAGATCCTCCTCATCAGTTAATTCTCTTCACAGGTACATACCTGGAAGGTATTAGAGTAACATCTGTTGTTGAGCTGTTTTAAATGTCTTACCTTCACAGGAAACACTGTTTTTTGTGACAATAGGACTCAGACAGGTACTGAACAGCAGTAAGCATTCCTATAACATAGGTTCATAGATGCATACTAAGCTAATGACTGGTAGAGCCTTTATCAGTCTAGCCATGCAACCCAAATGTGACCCACAAGTTTTATGTTTTAGACATTTATATACAGAGTGATTTTTGATTATGACATGATTTACTGGCTGCATCTTTCCATCAGAGACATAGGCATCAGACCAGGGTGAATTTCTGATTCCCCATCTAATGGCCCAAGTTACATTTCAATAGACTTAGAAAGGAACTTTGATTCACATGGATGGGGAGCCTATTTCAGAGAATGGAAATTCTCTCAGATATATATCTGTCTCTCCAATATGTCCCAATTACATTGCAAGCAAAATTATGGTCTTTTGAGTCGTTTTGATGCTGTTTGTTTTACAGATGTGTAGTTTGGTGGTCGGCGTAATGGTTAAGGTGCTTACCTCACAGACACGAAGTGCAGGATTTGATTCTTATCTTTAAGGAAATTGATTATTAAATGGCCTAAAGGGCAGCTAGCCTAGTACTTATTAATGAACCTATGAAAAGGTTCATCAGAGTGAAGTCCAAGGATGCCTTGTAAGCCTGGCATAGATTGCCTCTTGGTAGTCTGTAGGAGACCGAGTGTAGAGACAGAGCTTTGAGGCAATCTGCATAAGACTTTATGTTTATGCCATATATTTTTTGTAAGGAACATTTGCAGATGTTCCATTTGCTGCATGGGTATGGTTAGATACATACCAAAGGGGGCATTATACTCTTTGATGTGTCCGATGAGGGCTGAGTACAGTGGTATAATAACTTCCTTGGACCTAGATGCCATGCCCTTATTTATAAGTTGAGCAACATTTTTACTTAATATCTTGGACACATGTTGGTTGAAGGCTAGGTTACTATGTACATGAGATTCCAGATCCCAGACTAGTGATTCAACTCTTAAGGGTGTTTTATGGATGATGTAGTTTCTTCGGGTGACCATCTTCCCTAAAGGTACTACAATGCATTTATTGGCATTGAGTTTCAAGCCAAGGCTTTGGTACCAGTCATATGTCTGTGTTAGACCTTCCTGTAGAGTATTTGCATCTTGGGAGGATTCTATGACTGCTGCCAGTTTGCAGTCATCTGTGAAATTGGTCAGCCAGAGGCCTTTGACTTCCTAAAAGTAGATGCCAAAGTGGAGTAGGCCCAGCATGGAGGCCTGAGGGACACCACTGTTGACCGGCCTCTTTGTGGAGATGGTCTCACTGATCCTAATCACCTGGGTCCCATCTGTTTGCCAGCTGCCTATCCAGTATGTTATATAGGGTTTTATACCAGACCCCTAAGTTTGTTACAATGCCCAAGTGGGGTATTGCATCAAATGCCTTAGCTGGATCAAGGTAGGCAGAATGCACCATTTTACTCTCATCCATTGATCCAGTGACTTTTTTAAAGAAGTCAGCAAGGTTCTGTAGACATGACCTTCCTTTGATGAAGCCAAACTGGGATGCATCCAGTGTCTGGAGGCATCCATTGTCTTTGCTGATCATTTCCATGATAATTCTTTCCATAGTTTTGCAAGTAAAACTAGTCCAACTAATGTGTCTGTGGTTTCCATGATCTGGTGATGGTCCACTTTTATGAAAGGGGATGACTATTGCAGTTCTCCATTCACAGGGCACAAAGCCTACTTTGTGACTATAGTTAAATAGTGACTCCAGTGGCCCTGAGAAGTCATATCTTAAATTATTCAGGAGGCATTCTGGGATATTATCAGGTCCCAATGAGTGAGTATGAAGTCCAGTATGTTGGTGCCTCTAGTATGCATATCCACTAACTGGTCAAGGGTGTTTGTGTTTACAAAGACCAGAAATCTCTGTGCCCACAGATTTGAGGGTGTGTACTAGGATTCCCAGTCTTTAGAGGGGTAATTTAAAGTCTCCATGAATAGAATGTTTGGATAGTAAATGTCAACAGTAGGTCTAAGTATGAGCTGTGAGTTTTTTGGAATACAGCCACTGACCTATAGCTGGCTAGAATATGGTACAAGATGTTATCATTGCTAATCTGCACATAGAGACACTCCAGCATATATATCATCTTGTTTAACTAATCTAGAGGTTTGCTTGTTATATCAGGACCAGGGTTGCCAGACGTCCCTATTTGGGCGGGACTGTCCCGAGATCAGCAGCCTGATCCCGAGTCCCGCCCTGCCGGTTTAAATCCCGGCCAGCCTCCGCTTTGTTTTTTTTTTTTTTTTTGATTGGTCTGTATACCTGGCATACGGGCCAATCAAAAATCGCTAAACACGGAGCTTCTTGTGTTCCGCATTAAACAGAAGTAGCTCCGTGTTTAGCGATTTTTGATTGGACCGTATGCCGGTATACAGGCTAATCAAAAATCGGTAAACATGGAGCTACTTCTGTTGAATGCGGAACTGCAATGTTCCGCATTAAACACACGAGAAGCTCCGTGTTTACTGCAGATCTATTTAGTGCAGATCTTTAATGTGGAACTGTGTTCTGCATTAAAGACTTTTTTTTTTTTTTTTTTTTTTTTATTTTTGCTCTTCACTTTTTTTTTTTCGTCCCTACCTTGCCGATACGAAATCTGGCAACCTTGATCAGGACACATCCACCTTTACACCCTGTCTGTGCAGTTACTGGTCTAAAAATGCATAAGGCACTGAAACCTTGCACTGCTGTGGTACTGTCTTCAGTTTTAAATGATGTTGCGGTGACTACATAGATGTCTATATTCTCAAAGGTACAGAGGGCTTGGAGGGAGTGTCATTTTTTGCTGAGGCTCCTGGCATTGAGCAGTAACACCTTGAGGATCAGTTGAGTTGATTTTGCTATATTGGTTTGTCAGTTTGAAATTGACTAAAAAAGGCTCTCTGGGGTGGATAAAGATTTAGCCAGTATTTGAAATCATTTAGGGGACAGGTGCAGACCACCTCTGGTAAAGCAATACTTTTATATTCTTAGAATAATACCAGAAACTCAGCCAATTGCTAAAATCAGTCATCTTTTGTTCATATTTTGGCATCATTCTCTGCGAAGGTAATATGTTACTCAGTGCTAGGCTCATAATAGCCCCAGAAACACATAGTCCAAGAGCTCCATAATTCTCTCTTCATATAGTTTAGGGAGGTATGTCTCAGGTCATTTACACCACCATGGATTTTGATGGAATCATACTGCTACCTGCAGTGAAATAATTTGAATGCATTTGTAATTTTTGCAGATCCTGGCTCCAAATAAGCAAATAACCATTATCTTCCTTTGTTTAGCCTAGTTAGAGGGGCATCAGTATGTCTTACAGTGAAGTTCCCTATGATTGGATGTGTGTTTGCTTACCTTGTGGGCTTTGCATTTGGACTTCCCTGAATGTGGCTGCATGTGTGGCAGTAAGTGTTGTTTTTGTTGTATGCTTTTGGGTTTGCTAAGGATACAGTTTGCCAATGGGCAGTCTATGAAGTCTTGATTGTTTAGGAAGATTGCATTTAAGTGCCTCGTGTGTGTGTGTGTGTGTGTGTGTGTGTGTGTGTGTGTGTGTGTGTGTGTGTGCTGTGTGCTACGTGTGCTGGGTGTTATGTATGTTTGCTTGTATGCATGAGTTTAGCCTCCAGTGACATTGCGTATATACACCTCTCACATACTGTATCTGTTATTTTAAGGATTATGTGGTTGTCAGTAAACATAAGGCAGTTGTCTCAAGATACCCATATCCACCAAGCTGGCTGTGGAGAAGTTAGGAAACTGCATATCCATGCTGTCTGTTATTTAATTGGTGAGCTGCAAGGGTATGGCATACTGGGGGCTTACGGAAGGTTATTGAGGGTGCATTAGTCAGGCAGAATGCTAAATTTAATGGTATTGCCTTTCAATGTACGAACTAGCTACTCTAGGCTTGTTGTTACCCTCTGAAATGGTTCCTCAATAACAGGCAAAGTCTTCAAAGTAGTCTTAGCTTTATCTCCTACCTTGCCAAACATTTAGCATTGCTCACACTTTTCTCTGACATTTTTGCAATAGCTGGCCAATAAAAATTCCGCATAAATCTTCTTTTTGTATGCTTTTTGCCTGCTGGCCTAAAAATGTAATATCATGGGCCATGGCTACAAGTATTCATTTGGTAGGACCTTGATACTACCAGATGATACTTCTCCCTCCAGCCCTTCCACACATGTCTGTTATTTGTATAAAAATCCCATGTGCATACCCTAGTTCCTCCTGTCCATGAAAAAAACCTCTTTGGCTAATTCCTCAAAGTGCTGTAAAGTAAAATCAGAGGGCTGAGCCTACTTCAACTCGTTTTTTTGTATTTCGCCCTCATTCCCCTTCCAAAGAAAGATTAGTATCTCCTGAGACTTGTCTTTCAGATCCAGATCTGCTTCCTCCGTGTTCATAGGAGGTTACTAGGCTTGCTTCCTTAGAGCCCTTAAAAGCCTAGCCATGTTAAATCCCAAGTTGCTCCATCTGTCCTTATTAAGTGCACATATTTTGCAGAGCTAGTCTATGGTCAACACTGACTCCCCCTGTCCATGAGGGACATGGGTGCCACCCACAGGGTGAATTTGTGGTCTCCCATCCATTTGTCCAGGTTGCACTTATCAGTAAGGAGCTCTGCTTCACATTAATTGGAATTTTGTTCCAGAGGAGCAGCAGTCTCTGGGAGACATATTTGTCTCTCCAGCATACTCTGTTAATGTCACAGGCTAGGTTAAAATCCCTAGAGCAGAATGACTCTATTATGGCAGCTAAGGATGTGTGAGAAGAGACTAAACAGAAGATAACACAAAAATTGAGAAACTGGAAACTTTGTTATATGGATATGGATACTAAAGCACAAACCATTAAACTGTTTTTAGTCCCTTTAGTCTTATACACAGGTCAAGCATATTTTTATCAACCAGAGGAGAAGCTGTAGATAGCAATTAAAAATGGTTGAATTCTTTTATCTGGGAAGGGAAGACAGCAAGGGATCAAGTAGAATAAACTGATTCTTCCAACAGAACAAGACAGACTAGGATTATCCAATGTGAGGAGATATTTTAGAGCAACACGGTTAAGGCTATTATACATAGTATAAGCAGAAAACTATAATTCAAAGTGGAAAGGAATGGTGATGATGCAGGGGGAAGCTTAAGAAATAAGGAGAGATTGGGATTTTGGATGCAGACTGTTAATGAGAACAACAAACATCATATAGAGTATTATATTCATAAAATAGCAGGGAGTATTCTATGAACTAAACCAGCACGAGAATGGAGAAAAGAGATTCTGCCAATAGGGATGACTGTGGTCAGAGATACAGATAACAGGCAAGAGGGGCTGGAATGTATTGGAGAAAACTGGCAAAGTAACCAAGGTATTGGGAGCAAATAACTAGAAAGGGAAAGGTAATAGAATGGGAAGAGACCAAGAATTTATTTGGGCTGCAGGTTAGAGCTTGCCTTTCCTACCTTGGGAGCAAATAACTAGAAAGGGAAAGGTAACAGAATGGGAAGAGACCAATAATTTATTTGGACTGCAGGTAAGAGATTGCCTTCCCTATCAAAGATTGATATCAGAGTATAGGCAAAGAGAAGGAAATAGGGTTCTCTTAAATGAAAGTCCAGCACTGGTAGAGTTTTTAACAGAAAATTGAACAGAAGCCATTGTTACAAAAAGGAATGATTAGTAGAGCATATAAAATATTGCATGATAACTATAAGAATCAATCAGAAGGGCTTAGAAAGGATTGGGAAGAGAGATTGGATAAGCAATTCACAAAGAGATAAGGGGGGCATATGTGTGTCTCCCAAATATGCAACAAAGTCTAGAAGATTTAGGATCTTTGCCTGAAAGTGTTTACATAGGTATTTTTAAACAACAAGTAGTCTCCAAATAGTTTTTCCTCAGCTGGATAGCAAATGTTGGAGGTGAGATGGGCAGAAAACAGGTGGCTGGGAACATATTTTTGGGAGTGTAGTGAGCTGAGACTTTAGGGATTCACTGCAGACCACTCTGTCGAAGATGCTGGGTGAGTGGATACAGAATCAGAATTGCCTAGATATAGTAAAGCCTTGCTGAGTCTAATTATGGTGACTGCCATAAAGTAATTACTAGAAAATGGAAATCAAAGTCTAGACCAACTTTATTTGAAGTAGTGGATATAGTCACTGAGATAAAACAACTGAAATTGGGATCTTTAGAAAAGGGAAGGAGCAAACTACATAGGAAAAAAATGGGAATTGTGGGAACAATATATGCACAGAAGGAACAAGGTTTAAGAGGCAGGATGTGAATGCGCCATATGATGCTTAACTGACAATGACTGGATAGATTATAAATTATGTATAATGTTTGCAACTACAGTTCTTTCAATGATGTCTGTGATGTATAATGTTTGCAACTAAAGTGGTGTCAATGTTGTTTGTTTTTCATTTATATAAATGTAAGATTGTCTATGTCATACGTGATAATTTAATAAAGATATTTATTGGAAAAAATCCCTAGAGAAAGTGACTCTTGTGCCATTAGCTTTGTGTATGTGAAGCATATCCATCAGGGCAAGGTGAGACACTGCCCAGTAGGCTAGGCACATGTCTCCTCTCAGCAGCCTATATGATACAGAGTACAGTGACAAGGCTTAGTCTATTCACATATGTCATGGTTTGGAGGCCTGTATGTTCTTTGTGAGGAACCCCTGTGGTCTCTCCAGCTGCTACATGTGTCTGTTGATGTACATGCATCTGTTGAGATATATGGAAAAGGGAGCATTGTATGCTATTATTGGTCTGATGAGGGTCAAGTACAGTGGGACTGTGACATCATTAGAGCTGGATCCGAAGCCCTTACTTATGAGGGGCACAACATTGAATGCTTTCCTTACTGCAGAGGAAACTTGGTGGTTGAGGTTGAGGTTGTTATCTACCTGCATCACTAGGTTTGTCCACCAGAGGGCTTGTACTTAGGGGAGGGCCTGTCAATACTGTAGATAGTGGGAAATTCTGTTTTGCCAAAGGGAATAATAATGCACTATTTTGTGTTTAGTTTTAGACTGTGGCTTTGGCAACAACCCTTTGTCTGTGTTAGCCCTTTCTGTAGTATGGTAACATCATTGGAGACTTAAAGATTGCACCCAATTTCCAATCATCAGCAAACTTGGAAAGCCAAAGGTCATATAATTTAGCCTGGACCTCCAAGAAGTAGATTCTGAAGAGTAAAGGAACTCAGCTCAGAACTTTGTGGTATGCCACTGGTGATGGGTCTACTGTTAGAGGTGGTATCACCAACTTTGACAGTATGTGTTCTGCTGGCTAGCCAATTGGCTACCCATCTAGTGATGGAAGGGTTAATCCCTAATTTTAATTTCTACAAATCTTTTGGGTTTCTAATACCATGATGGGAATGGACCAAATTCCTAAGTCAAAGTATGATTAAAGTTCATGAAATTAGTATTGTTTTAGTCTTTGATGTCAGCCAAAAGTGGTCTTCACAGCACTCACAATGTGCCCAGTAATGACTCCTTCTGCAATTCATATGGAGTTACATGTATTGTCAACAAATCTAAATACAATTGTAGATTCTTTTTTATAAGAACCGCTGCTCCTACTACTACTGGAACTGTGTGGGTATCTTTCTTCCACATTGTTCTAGTTTCCGTCTGCAAATCCTGATATTTTATGACTTTGTGTCTCAATGTACACAAGACAGTGTAGTCACTGAATGTAGCAATTTCAGTGATCAATGCTACTTTTGTCTTCTTTCATAGACCACTATATCTGGTTTTCTAGCATCTATTTTTTGAACTGTTGTTAATGGGTGATCCCATGTGATGTAGACTTCATAATTTTTTATGATGCTTTGTGGTTCATGTTTCCAGTGTTTTTCAGCCACTTCAATATCATAATGTTTGCACAATCACCAGTGCAACAGTCTTGCCACATTATTATGCCTTTCACTATACAGTCCTTCTGTCACAACCAGCAATGAGATGTGCAACCGTTTCCAATTCTATTTTACAAAACCTACATTTGTCTGTTTCTCCAACATGTTCAATGGACTTTGTAAACCAATGTGTATGTACCCCACTGTCTTGGGCCACCAATATTAACCTTTCATCTCTTGGTTTGAATTTGCCTCTCCTTAACCATTCCTGTGTTAATTCCTGATCAACATGAGGTTCTTCCAGAAGTTTTCTGTACTTGCAACTATATTTATGCATTTTCCACATTTCTTGCCTTTTCATCTGGTCCTTCGCCTTATATTCTTTCTTTTGCTTTTTGGCACATTCAGTTGCTGCCCGATTTTTATCTATTTCTGGTTTGATTTCCTTTCCTGCTTGATGCTGATATGCTTCTGCTAGATTAAGCAGAGAAGAATTGCTGCCAATGCCATAGCCTATCTAATTAGCATTTTAATCAACAGGTCTATCCAGGAATCCTATGTCCCTTACCTATGGAAAAAACCTATAATCCTCCCTCTTCATAAAGGTGGCCCTTCCTCTGATGTCTCAAACTTCCGGCCCATCGACATTTTATCCCCAGTAGTACTTCAACTATCTTGATCTGTTTCTTAGCTATCATTAACAAAGACCGTGACCATGGCCATACAGTGTCAGCTCTCTTTCTACATCTCTCAAAAGCCTTCAATACTATATCTCATACCAATCTCCTGTCTCAACTCTCTTCTGTAGGTTTATCTTCTCAGACTCTTAACTGGTTCAAAAGGTATCTCAAAGACAGGCAACATGCTGTTAATGGCAAAACCCTATATCTCCTTACCTACATAACCTCACAGGTGTCCCACAAGGCTCAATTTTAGGACCTCTTCTATTTAATATATTTATAAATAATCTGCACCAGACTATTCCAAATGCCTTCTTAGTACAGTATGCAGACGATTCAACTATCATCTGCTCTGCACCTAATCCTGTATCTCTTTAACAAATGACACAAACAGCATTCAGTACAGTAGAATCTTGGCTCCATAAATATCATCTCTCTCTCTCAACCCTAAGAAAACTAAACTTATGGTATTTACCCCCAAAAGAAATGCAAAATTTAACAAAGAAAATGTTATTATTTTCTCTCTAAACTCCATTAAAATTGAACTTGTTACTAACACCAAATTATTAGGAGTCATAATAAATGAAAACCTCATGTTTGACCTTCACATCCAATCCAATATTAATAAAACCCCAAAAAACTAGGGCTTCTGTACAGACAACAAATTTCTCTCCTTACCATCTAAACAAGCTTTAGCCCTCTCCTATCTCCTACCTTCACCAACCTATGGTGCACCCTTGTTAATTAATCTATAGTCTTCCCTGAAACTCAAACTAGAATCTTGCTGCAACAAGACTGGCAGATTTGCCACAGGCAGCCGTAACTCCTCCAATCACTGTAATTCATTAAGAAAACTGCAATGGCTAGAACTCCCTCATCACCTATTACTCTTACAACTAACCACTTCACACAAACTTATCTATAAACCGCATGATTGCCCTGCCCTCAGCTCCTTACTTATCCCCTACTCCCCTCTCAGGCCACTGCGTTCAAACCACATACACGTACTCCAAATCCATAAACCAAACCTTTCTGTAGGCAAACTACTCTACTCTTGGACCATGGCCAGTGCCTAGAATAACCTCCCTCCCTCTATTCGCAGTGAACAACATCTCTCTAACTTCAAAACCACCCTGCATAATCATCTCCTCTCCAACTGGATATGTAACTGTACAAAGCCACATACTGCCACCAATGAAGCCATTACATGACCTTTCCTCCCCTCAGACTCAGCTGCTCACTTTACCAAATCAAGCCCTGTTCGCTCCTAGTATCATCTTTATCTCCACTTCCCTCTTGAACCTTACTTTCTCTCTATGCTATAGCTTCTCCTGAAGTGGCCTAATTTCCATCTCATGTTTTACACCTTCAGCAGAACATGACTAACTTTTTCTCTCCTCACTTCTACTGACTATAATCATCTACTCTGATTCTTTCTACTACCTCCTAACTCTTCTCATCAACCTCCAACACCTAAATTTCCACTGGATATTTGTAATTCAACAATACTGATTTGTATTATATTATCATTTAAATCATTTTGTGTCTTAGAACCTATCATTTCAGAGTCTACCACGTTGACTCTATACTACGTATCTAAGAACCTGCTCTTTCAAATTGTTCCCATTATGTTGCTGCATTTTGCCTATTATGATGTACTTCATTGCAATCATTGTATTAATTATCTGTTTTTGTATTGTCTCATTGCAAATATTGTACTATTGATACTGTATTTTAATCTCCTGTCTTGGAGCTCATTGCTCTTTCATAATGCCTTACTGCAGCTGTTGTATTTCAGTACTGCATTTGTAAGTTTATGTCTTGGAGCTTTTCTCCCCAAGCCTCCACTGAAAATGGGCTCACTGTGGCCCAGTGGACCTTCCCAATAAACAAATGTCAATAAATAAATAAAGAAGTCATCTTAGATTTATTCTCCTCATGTTTCAAAACTTTCACTATGTTTGGGACTTGTGAGGTCAGCAGATATGTGTGTAGTCCAAAGATTGCATATCTATACATGTGATGAATTTCAAGGAGGTACAGCCTTCCTTTGGAACAGGGAATATATAATCTTGGTATGCACTGATTTTTATAAATCATTTGGTAAGCATAAAGCATCCTTCTAGTTTTCCAGTCTAATCTATCCAACACGTTTTGGGGCCAATCAATCACTCCAAAACTGTAAGTTACGACAGGAAGAACAAATTGCTTTATAGCTTGAATTTTGGTCCTATATGCATTGTTTTTCCCTATATAAGTGACCTCACCACACTGTACTAGATTAGTAGGACAAGATTTCTAATTATTAGAACATTGAGATACACTGACCTAGAATTGACCGAGCTGGGTTTTCCTGATTTTTTTTTTTTTTTTTTTTTTTGGAAGCTGGCCTGGTCTGTTTCTTCTGGCTCATCCGGCTCCATTCGCTCTCGCTGCGTTCGGGCACACCCCACTCACCTACTCTGCTCCCACTCCCACCTACCCCTGACATCATTTCCTTTATACCTAAACCTACTTTACCTCGCCTCCTCACTAGCCAATAGACATCCCCTCTCCTCTACTCATACCCCACATCACCACTAACTGTAACACCCACTCCCCAACCCTCCTGAGCCTTACCTGCTTTTAACTTTTTCAGTCACTCACTTTATAAAACACCTTCAGTCAATCCTGATTTCTTATACTAACCTTAAATAAATTGTTACCCTTTAATTAGTTCTGAGCTGAAACTAAATCATGGCTATACCTTTCAAAACTCTATTTCTCTCCCTCCTATTTCTAATTCTATTCCCAGCTCTAACCACTTACCATACTCCTTACCTGCTTACCACCCCATCTCCCACATGCTTATCCTACTACCTACCATACAAATAACTACACCACCCCCATTGCCCCCTCTCTCTTTAACCATACCACTACACAATTTCACAAGTTCAAAGTATTGTACATACCAAATTACCAACCTATCATCAAAACAAAACACCAGTTCCTTTGCAAATATTTCTTTATACAAATACTTCAAAGCACAATACTACTCTTATCTGGTGATATTCACTCCAACCCAGGCCCTTTCCAACAGCACTCTAACCATATTTATACAGCACCCCCCCCCTTTCCAACTGCCTCACAAATAACTCATTATGATTACAAGCCTCCAAAAATCTATCTTTTTTGTCAATATATATGCAAAGCATGGTCAATAAAAGTACCCTCCTTCACACCTGGATTTCTCAATATAACCCAGATATACTTTCCCTATCTGAGACATTGCTAAAACCTCATATTACAAATGTGAAATTCTCCCCCCTGGTTATAATATTGTTAGACTGGATAGAAGTAAAAAAAAGGGTGAAGGAGTAGCTATACTCTAATCTGACATCTCTTCCCCCCCCCCCCCTCTCAATAGCTATTCCTGATTTCTGCCTTGCCGAAATACTTATAGTAACCTGTAACCTAAATCAACAGAAAAAACTTGTCATTGCTGCAATCTACATACCCCAGGTAAAAACATTCCCATACTCGAGCAGTTTCTTTCTTGGATTTCTATATCCATTCCCTATGAAACCATCATCCTTAGGGATATGAATATTGACTGGAACCTTGTTAATACTGCATCCCCTAGCTACTCTATAAACCTTTATGGCTTTAACACCCACTTTATTGAATCTATATGTAAGATGATTAGCTCCTTCCCCTCTTCTAAAAATACTAACAACTTCTCCAATTCTCCTTCTTCACCAACCCCCCCCCTAGCTCTTTCACCCTTAAAACTGTACCTACTACCTCTATAAAATCTTCACTTTCTAAACTTAAACCCTGCTCTCCTTCTGCTGACAACCTATCCCCCTATTTCCTGCAGATTGCAGCTGAAACTCTTGCTTTCCCTGTATCGATCTTAATTAATCGCTCCATCTCTGAATCTTATGCTCCCTCCTTATGAAAAAATTCTACACCCTACCTATACATAAAGGAGGCAACTCCACCAACATCACTAATTTCAGAGCAATTGCAATTCTGTCTCCCCCCTCAAAAATATTAGAAAAATGTATCTACAAACAAGTTATGCAATACCTACTTCAGGAAAACTTACGCACACCTACCCAACATGGCTTTTGCCCTAAACATAGTACCACAACTGTGCTAATATCTTTCATAAATACTATCTCTCTTGCTCATGATAACAATAAACTAGTCTCCTGCCTGTTCCTGGACCTCTCCAAGGCCTTTGATATGGTCTCCCATCCTCTTCTTCTGGCTATGGCTCTCAGTTCTATCCCCTCCCAGTAAAAATGGGAGTCCCTCAAGGATCTTTCCTTGGCCCACTACTTTTTAATATTTTCACTAATCTACTCCATACCTCTTGTCACCAGTCATCCCTTATACAATATGCGGATGACTCTACAGTCATCACCCTCTCAGACACTCCCTCCAACCTCTACTCTGCTACCCAAGTATCCTTTAACTCCAAAGAATTCTGGCTGTGTGACAACAAACTAATTCTCAACCCTAGGAAGACTAAATTCTTACTCTTTCTCCCCAGAAACCTTACTAATCTCAAAACAACTTTTACTATAATGTTCCTCAATAACACATATATCACTGTCGAATCCAGCACAAAACTCCTAGGAGTAATAATTGATGACCAGCTTAAGTTTGATTTACATTTGCTTAACTGTATTTATTGCATAATTATGATTGTTTATTATCTAATTCCTACTTTTTTAAATAAAAAATTGTATTTCACTGTGGAGCTTTTCTCCTCAGGTCTTCACTGAAAATGGGCCAGTCAGCTCAGTCGGACTAACCCAGTCAACAAATGCAAAATAAATAAATAAATTGACACAGCTGATCACCTCACCCACACAGCAGAAAAAAAATTCCCAGAACGGCTCGGTCATCAACTGGATATTAGTATCCAACCCCCAGTGCTATCATAACCCTTCCACAATACCTAGCTCCCTTAGTTACCACCTCCCTACCTCAGTAGTAAGATACTCTCCCCATCTTAACAAGTGCTACCAATACAAAGAGTCACATAACCTTAAAAACTACAACCCTGTCACCCTAAACTAATTACTCTCCACTGTAAACTAGTTATTCCTACACATATATTACCCCTTAATGAGGCTGTCCAAATCTTCAACATTTTTTTCCTAGAAACCCTTAACACCCTAGCTCTCAGAAGAAAATTAGGCTAAAATGTAATTATGCACCTTGGCTAAACCAGGCTACTCGATCACTTATGAACAAAAGAAACAGTGCCTGGAGAGCATGGAAAAAAATGACAACTCAACTTTCTACCTGAACTTACATAAACAGCTTTGAGACCAAACAAAAAAAGCAGGTCCTACTAGACAAAAAATTTTTTATCAAAAATCTCTGAGCAACCCACATTCCAACCCAAACCAGTTCTGGCACTCAATAAACAAATTATTATCTCCAAGGATCCCCTCTTCACCAAACCCCTTCCCTAACAAACCTTATAATGAAACTGCAATCCTGCTTAACAACTTTTTCATCTAAACAATAGAAAAGCTTACTAAACCAAAAACTCTTGATATAAAGACTTCACCTCCCACCTCATCTCTTCCATAGTTCTCCCTAGCAGCCGTAGCAACTTCCTTCATTAGATCACATCTTAACAAACTCAAAGCCTGTTCCCCATCAGCCGACAAACTCCCTACATTATTTCATAAACATGCAGCCGAATCCGTAGCATACCCTGTATCTATACTTATCAATAAATCCATCCAAGAAAATACAGTACCAGATATCGGGAAAAAATTCTTCGTAATACCCTTCCATAAGGGAGGAAATTCTACTGCAGAGCACTCAAAGTACAGGCCTATTGCCATATTATCCCCCTTATCCATGATAATGGAAAAATATATGCATAGACAAATACTAAACCATGCCTTACAGGCAAACCTAATTACACCCACACAGCATGGTTTTCAACCCTTGCACAGTACTACAACTGCCCTCCTATCTTTCACACACGACACTGCCCAAGCCAGAGATAATAATAAACTCATATCAGCTCAATTCCTTGACCTATCCAATGCATTTGATACCGTTTCCCATCCCATCCTCTTAAACAAACTTTCTAACCTACAACTCTCTACCTCTACTACCTCCTGGTTTAACAGCTACCGCTCAAACAGGTATCAGTCAGTCAGATGACAAACATCCTTCTCACCTTTTCATCTTGTTAAGACTGGGATTCCCCAGGGTTTTAGCCTGGATCCCTTACTTTTTAATAAAATTACAAATAACCTCCATTTCTCCTGCCCCCATTCCACCTTAACACAGTACGCAGACGATGTCACAATTATTAACACCTCTGACAATATAAAAAATCTCCACACTGTCACTTAACAATCTCTGCACCTAGAAGAACAATGGCTAACTGAAAACAACCTGCTTCTCAACCCCATAAAGACCAAGCTTCTCCTTTTCCTTCCAAAATACCTCAGTCCAGCTAAAGACAACTTTACCAGCTCATCCTTAGATAATACAATTATCACCACTGAATTGCTTGGCGTTACTATAGACCAATTAAAATCTGACCTACATATCTCAAACTGAATCAAAAAGTCCAGCCAAAAGCTAGGTTTTCTATACCACATCAACAAATATATACCTAACAAATCTAGACATATACTGGCTCAAACATTTATTTTACCATCCCTACTGTATGCTTCCATACTTACTAACCTCCAAAATAATCTTTTAACCAAACTAGAAACTGTCTATAACAAGATAGCAAGATTCACAGCCAGTAATAGCTACAAATTCCATCATTGTATATCCCTGAAAAGTTTAAGATGACCTGAGCTCCCCCACTTGCTTCAAATATCACAACTACAAACTGCACACAGCATCCTAAATAGCCCCAACTCCTGCCCTGCCCTTACATCCATAATTACACCCTACACACTCAGTCATGACCTCAGAAGCACACAACAAAACCTTCTGCAGGTGACCAAGCCAAACAAAAATATTGGAAAAATACCTTACAGTCATTCAATTGCATACTTATGGAATAAATTTCCATTGTCCCTTCGCTCCACTACCAAAAGTGGCAAATTCAAAAAGCTACTAAAAATTAATTTCCAACATGCATGGATATGTACTTGTCAGGAAATTATCTAATTTATTTTTTTCTTCTCTCAATTAACATATCTGCCTGGTATCTACCTAAGCTGTCTACATATATTATTCTCTCTGCAGTTAGTACCTATGCTATTAAATGTATCTTTGTTGTACTATGCCATGATGTTACTCTGAATGATTTTTTATTTTAGGCATTGTTGCATTCCTTGTAAATAACTTAATTATAATGCTAACCAAATTTCTCAAACATAGTGTTACTGCATTCTCAAAATACTGTGCTTTTGACTTGTATATATTCATATTGTATATTTCTCTCTGTTTTTGTACTAAGTATCTTACAACTTGAATTTTTAGTTTTTTCTTATTTTTTAATTACTTTCTTGGGGCTTTTCTCCACAGTTCTCCACTGAAAAAGGGCACTCTGGGTCCTGTCAGACAAACCCTGTTAACAAATGTAAAAATAAAAATAAATAGATGACAGTGCTGTTTTCAGGATTAATTGTCTTCTAAAGTATTCCTTACTAAGTTTTATTCACATTTGTTCATGTTTTATTGTTGATCCTTCATCAGTTCACAAATATTTTATACACTCCCTTTTGCTCATGTTCTTTTATATCACATTCTTGTCCCAAACTGATGTTTTCTTGGTACTGCAGTTTTCTTGCTTTAAAGGTTGTTTTTTCACATTTATCAAGACCAAATGACATTCTTATATCATCTGAAAAAGTTTTGACAACTTGCAGTTGTGCTTTCAGTTCCTCATCTGATGAGCTATACAGTTTTAAATCATTGACAAAGAGAAGATGAGAAGCCTTTACACTTTGTTGTTTTCTAGTCGCCAAATTATAGCCATGGCCTAAGCTGTTAAGTAATCAGCTTAATGGGTTAAGAGCAAGACAGAACAGCAGCGGTGACAAAGAGTCACCCTAGAATATCCATCTTTGAATTTTTATCCCTGGGATAATAATGTATCCTTTATAATGGCTTAATTGCAAAGTGGTCTGCCACTGCTTCATGGTCACTGTAATGTAGTCAATAATCAGTATTGGGTGTATTTTATACATTTTTGAGAATTCTTTTATCCATGAATGTGGAATACTAACAAATGCTTTTTTGTAGTCAGTCCATGCCATACTTAGATTTTTCCACTTTTTACAGTTCTCCACTATGACTTTGTTTAACAAATGATCCTTTGCTTCATATGACTTTCTTTTATTGCCTTTTTGTTCTATTGCCAGAACTGAGTTTTCTTCTAAATGACTATAAACTCTATCACCATCAATTCCAGTGTATAGTTTATATGTCGACGGAAGGCAAGTTATTGGTCTGTAATTTTTAGGGTAGCTTGCAGGTTGTTCTTAAGTAGGAACATTGTTTTCCTGTTGTTAGCCAGGTTGGTGTCTGTTTGGGGTGCTCATATTAATAGTTCTTACTCATGGCTAAATCTTTGTGTAAAGATGTTAATACTTTTAACCAGAAGTTAGCTATTGCATCTAGGCCTGGGGTTTTCCAGTTAGAGGCTTTTCTTAACTTTGTTTCAGTCTCTCTGGCTGTTACTTCATCCCATTTCATATTCTGTACCTTTAAACTTCTTATTCTTTCTTTTACTTCTTCTATCCATTTAGCATCTTTGTTATGTTCCACAGGATCTTCATAGATACTTCTTCAAAATGTATCTATTTCTTCTTTTTTTGTGGTCTTTCAATTCCTTTTACCATGTTTCCTAATTCTCTATAAAATGTTTTTGGGTCATCAATAAATTGCGTATTTTGTACTTTTCCTTTATATTTATTTGCATATCTTCTAAGTTTTTTCACTTGTGCTGAGATTTTTAGTTTATTTGTGATAGTGCAAGGTAGAAAGATAGATGTGATAAAATCAATGCACAGTATTAGAACAGATCAAGATCTAAGTATTTCTGGTGATCTGTTCCCTCTTCTATATTCTTCTAACAGTGACACTTCTTGTCTTAATTGCTTTATAGTTTTCTCTATTCGATACTTCCATGATAGTATTTGATTTCTCCCCTTCTTCTGCACTACCCTGTGTTCTTGTGGTAGAACTTCATCAGTTATTAATTTAGTTGCACAGTAACATATCCTGTTTACTTCTATCACATGGATCTCTATGGACAGTTCTAATTACTGTGTTCATTTGTTTTATCAAACTTCTAACTTTTTGGGTTTTATTGACTTTCTGCAGTCTATTTCTTTAATTGATCTTAATATGTCTATCTATCTCTATTAAATCAAGCAAGTCTTCTCTTAGCTCAGTTTCTTCTAAACTGAGGGCACATTTTTGTTTTCCATTTCCCGCGGGCATTCTATAGAAAGTTCTATACTATCTTCCTGTGGCACCTTCTCTTCAATTTCATCCTGTGCCATCCATTGCTCTGCCATATGGGAACTCACTGGCCTATCATGCCTCAACATTGACTGTATCAGAGTTTCCACAGTTTCCTGTTCCTTCCCTTGCTGTCTAGCTTCAAATTAATGTTTATACTGATTTCCCATTGAAGGCTCCAAAATATCTTCATATGGCGCCTGACCAATTGCTTCCTGTTCCACTGGTTTCCCCCCTTAATTTGGATATCCATTGTTCTATCCTGTTGTGGTGCTTTCTGAATTAGATTTTCTACACTGAATCCTTCACTTTGCAATCCCTAACTAAGAGATTTTTTCAATGATACCCGAGTGTCCACTTCACGCAAACAAAGCCAGCTCTCAGGCTATGGTTAAAGAGAGTGCTAAGTGGGTCTGCTAGGTCCTGTTTTATATTGCTTAATAAGCATCTTGGGATGTTATCCGATCCCACCAAGGCTGTCCTTTTGGCCTTGGAGAGGCAGATAACACCTGATCTCTAGAGTTACTAGGCAGAAGACTGGCATTGGGTATATTTTGAGATATGGCAGGTGGGGTCATGGGAGGGTGATGTTTCCACCAAATCTGTCAGCAATAGGTTGGCAATTTCCTCCAGTGCAGTATGAGTGGTACCATCTATTACTGGTTCTGCACAAAGTTGAGCATTCTGACTTAATTAAAGAATACCTTATGATTATCCTTAGCCAGGGATGCTATTTTAGCTTTGTAATTAGCTTTAGAGGATGTTGCAAGATTTCTGATTTGGTTCTTCAAGCTGTGGAGGAAATTCTTCCTCTTCTGAGTCAGTTCCCTCTTGTCCTTAGACATCAGTTTCTTCCTTTTGTTATATAACCTGTTTATACTTAAGACCCACCAGGGTGGCGTGTTTTGTTGGGAGGATCTGGTTTTGATTAGATCAGATACAGCTAAGTCTATACAGCTGCTTAAGTGTTTGTACAGGGCATCTGAGTACACCTCTGCATTGGAGTCTTCCACTGAAGTAGCTCATTTCATTGAAGGCTAAGTATCTCCTGACAGCTATGGCTCAGGATTGATGTTACTACCAAGTTCTTTCCCTAAAATAACCACACTGCCAAACAATGTTGGAGATGTGAGCACTAGATGGGTCTCCCCCCAATGCCATCTTTGTCTGCTTCCATGCCTGGATGCATATAATTGCATGCACACAAAGTGCTTACACATTAAAGTCGTGTCCTAGTAAACCTTTTGTTGAGAAATCATTTAACCCTGCCTCTAGCTTTTTGCCTTGCCCTCCTTCTCAGTCCAAGTAAATTATGGCCATTGGTACCTTGCAATGTTTTCCAAGGTCCTAATTGAAGTGGACTACCAGACAAGCATTGCTCTTGTTTATTATCTGCAGCATATCTCCCAACATCTTAGAGCAAGAAATCTGGACAAAGCCATAAATAAAAGTGGGACAAAGGCCCAAAAATAGGGACAATTGGTAAATATTGCTCTTAAAAAAAAAATCAAATAATTTCCGTGGTATCCCCAAAGTCTCAAACAACCCACTAAATAAGTATAGTGTGTCCAAAAACAAAACAGTGTAAGAAGCTTCTGTGTGTGGAAGATTTTCAGTCCATATATCTCTCTAGTTAATCACTGTATATTAATCAGATCAGACAATAGTAGTAGAAGTAGCAAACTTAAACTAGTCTTAAGTCAAAAAAAAAAAATAAAAAATATATAATTTGAAATATTGTACAGAATTGCTAAGTATTCGAAAGTAATCCAAGCAAGGCAGGCAGTCTGTTTCCAGTCGAAAATCCTTTATTAAGCACACAGACAAGCGATCCAAGTAAGATCCAAATTGTAGTTTGCTACAGATCCCCCACCACGCCCCAAGATTCTCCGTACACCTTTCTAAACAGACTGGAAAATATTAAGATACAACCAAACACTCTAATACTGAGTGATTTCAACTTCCCTGCCATTAACTTGGAAAACTACTCATGTACCAACACCTTTGCCCAACTGTTCTTGGAATTCATAAATTTCAACGCCCTGGATCAACTAGTCCTTAGTCCCAGCAGGGGCTCCAGTATCCTAGACCTGGTCATTACTAACATGGGAAATCGATGCTCCACACCTGTGGTCAGGTCTGACCATAAGCTAATCACCCTTGACATTCACATCCCATCCCCCACTAAGGAAACCTTCATAAAAAAAGCTTCTCCAAAGCCAACTTCATGCTACTCAAGTCAAAAGTGACAAACTTCATGACACCCATGCAGACGGGAACTGAAAGTTCAACTGCTAAATTTCACACTAAGGCACTGTACGAGCGCATTCACTCGTGCATGAATCATGCCATCCCCAATTAAACCAAGATGCTCTCCTCCAAAAAAAGGAAGCCAATCTGGTGGCCCCTTGGTGTAAACAAACTTTACAACAAAAGAAAGAAACTGTTGCAGAAAAGAGGAAAATCCCTGGATGGAAAAAACTCCCTTACTAGCCTCAGTAAGAAGCTGATATCCCTCATAAAATCCTCCAAAGCTAGTTACAAAAATAAAATTGCCAAAGATTCCAAAGACAACCACAAGGCATTCTATAGCTATGTCAAGAATCTAAATGGCAATGCTCAGATCTGCTCTGAGCTACAACAGAATGGCATTAAATATACTGATCCCAAGGATATTGCCAATATGCTGACAGATCGATTCAGTGCAAACTTCACCCCCCCTCACCCCCTAAAGGGCCCATCTCAATACCGAAAGATTGCCAACTTCCTGTAATAACGGCCACAGAGGTAAAAAACACACTCTCCAAAGCTAAGAATACAACATCCATGGGACCAGATGGCATCCCAGGCTGTGTACTACATGAACTACAAAATTAATTGGCATCTCACCCTAGTGTCATGTTTAATCATAGCTTCATCTAAGGCTTCATGCCCACTGAGTGGCACACAGCTGCAGTTATCCCATTCCACAAGGGGGGATCCACCTTGGATCCCGGGAACTACTGCCCCATCAGTCTGACAAGCCTGATCTGCAAGGCCATGGAACGTATTTTCATGGAACTTATAAACAAAGACATGGCCAACCTTCAAACACTGGACCCCATGCAGTTTTGGTTCATGAAGGGCTGATATTGTCTCCTGAACTTGATTGACTTCTTCGAATCAGTCTCCAGAGCAGTGGACAAGAGTAAGGTGGTCCACACAGCCTATCTGGACCTTGCCAAGGCCTTCAACACTATCTCCCACTCTGGAATCATAGATAAACTTACTAATCTGGGCATTAGTCCCTACGTCACTTGATGGGTTGCCAGCTGGCTTACTGACAGAACCCACACTGTAAAAGTAGTTGACTCCAAATCCAGCTGCAGACAAATGACAAGTGGAGTACCTCCGGGTTCAGTCCTGGGACCACTCTTGTTTGGCATCTACTTCTCTGAAGTACAGGCCAACACTAAGGGACTCTGGATAACAAATTTTGCAGATGACTGCAAACTGGGAGCCATTATTGAATCCCCAAATGATGTGGATATTCTACAAAAGGGCCTTAAAGAAACAGATACTTGGTGCCAGAGCCATGGGCTCAAGCTCAATGCCAAGAAATATATAGTTATCCCCTTGGGGAAAAAACATGTACCCATGAATTACCACATAGGTGGCAGTACACCACAAGTGTGACAAGAGACTTAGGGACACAGGTGGACAGTGGTCTCACCTTCGATAACCACATCACTACAACAGTCAGGAAATCCTTTTATGTGGCACACCTCATCACTAAGGGCTTTTAATCCAGAAAAATGGAGGTCATTGTCCCACTGTACTCATCCCTCATTAGACTCATTATATAATACAACTCCCCATTTGGTATGTACCTCTCAAGACATCTGCAACAACTGGAAAGGCCACAGAAATATCTCACTAAAAGAATAAAAGGCTTAAAGCAGATGCCCTATGCTAACCGTCTAAAAAAAAAAAATTCCACCTATACTCTGTCACATATTGCCTACTCAGAGGCAATCTCTGCTTAACATACAAGGCCATGTCAAACCCAGAGCTGTTGGACATGCTACACTTAAAAGAAATCCCAATCCCTCAGAGAGACATGCTCCAGGGATCTAAACCTTGTCATCGCAATGAATAAAACATGTTGAAGGGTTAGGTTCCTGACTCAGAGACTCCCCAGACACTGGAATAGACTGCCCATACATGTCAAGCAGAGTGCCTCTTTGACCCTCTTCAAAAGGAACCTTGATGATTGGATGGGAGATAGGAAATTCACCCTGGGGATCATGTCAGTCGCCCTGCTAGACAGGAGTCCAGGGAAGTAAATACTGTGGGAAGAAATAGCCAGGGAATTGTTATGGCTAGGCTTGTATAGGCCCTAGGGCTGATAGTTTAGTACCATCCTATGAACCTATGAACCAAAAACAAAAGAGTAATACTTTCCTCACAAGCTTTCTAAATATATATATATATATATATATATATATATATATATATATATATATATATATATATATATATATATATATATATATATATATATATATATATATATATACTTTTTATCAGGCAAGGGTGTGGTTTATTGTTACTAAGTAAGGCAGGAATTATGACAGCTACTCAGTAGGGCAAGACCAGCTCGAATGTCACACTGATGGGGGAAGGGATATAAATTTAACATGTTTACCAATAACACTTTGTTTTACAGCACAATAAAGAGTTTAGTACTGATCTTAACTATCACAGATGGGTTATAAACCAGGGTATTCCTATACCTCTGACAAAGGTGGAAGATATTCTTTTCATTGTGTTGCTTTCCGTCTCTTTCTTCCAGCAGCATTCTAAAGTCCTACAATTCCAGCTGCATTCTGAGGTCATCCAGCAACAGACTGTGTGGCCCTTCTTTTCTGTATGCTATTCAATTACAGCCACTGACAGACTGACTCTAGATTCAGTGGACTGAGCGTTAGCTGCATCTAAGACAGTTAGCACTGCATCCTGGGTCATTCCAGCAAGTTGGATTCCTTTTGATTTGCCATCTTTAACCAGTTGCGCCCCTCACATCTTTGCAAACTCTTCAGAGCTTATTTTTTGCCTGTCTCCTAACTACTCTTACTGAAAAACAAATAAAATAACTTGCAGGCTAAATATGTTCGGTTACAAAATGCATACCACTGCAAACTAATACTATTAAGACCTCTATGGGAACAGTCTTATGGTCTACACTGATAGGGCCAGTCTGTGGTGTTGCTACCAGTATAGAAGGGACAGGGACTATGATCCTTTGATCTACTTCAGTGCCCAATTAAACACTAAATATAGGAAACAACAAAGACTCAAAATAAAATAAAATAGGTTTGAACATTACACAGTATAATATAAAAGATAATTGAGGTTTGGCCCTAACAGCATATTGCAAATGTACAGTTGTTGTTGTTGTGTCTTTCGGCTTTTCCCGGTTAGGGGTCGCCACAGCAGAACTCCGGTCCACTGATGATTGGTAGTTGATTTTTACGTGCCGAGTTACCAGCCCTGACACACAATCTTCAATGAAGGTTCGCCCATTCACGCATGTCTCCACGCAGAAGATGCTCTAGCTGAGAATCGAACCGGACAGCGTCTTACTGTAAGGCGACAGTGCTACATATTGCAAATGTACAGTATTACTTTGAATTATGCCCCACATCAGTCACTTCCAAATAAGTTTAAGACCAACAGCTGCAAAGTAGGGATGTGAACAATGTTTGCACAGGCCTTTTATCCCACCTCAAGTCTGAGTTCAGGGCCCGACAGTGTTAGCATATCTGCACTAACTGTAATTTGACTAAACTATTGCGTTCACAGACACATACACACCACTGCAAGCAGTTCCTTTTTTAACAATTTCAATCTGTACTGCCTTTCACAATATTAGAAGCAACCCCTCACCTACTCAATGTGTATGTAACTTTCTGAAGAAAAGTGAAAACCACACTGAAGAGAAAACAAGTCTATTTATCTTAGCTAATCAGTTATTAAAACTATGTAAGGAAATACTCAAGAGCAACAGTTGGCAGATGAAAGTGCTTCTAAAAAAAAGTGGAGCTATTCCAGTGGCTAAGTCTGCTCAAGTTTATTTCTTCAGTACTTTTATAGAAGAGGAATTAACATCTGAAGTTTTGGACTGTTTTATTTTGTTGCTTATAATTCTAAGTTAAGAATGTTTATGTTTCATTTTTCTCAGATAACAAGGAAGTGAGGACAGTCTGCTATTTTCTCACTGGGGACAGCTATCTCCTCACACCTCTGCTGTGGTTTATGTACTTGTTCATCCTCTGACTCACTCTTGGTGGACACGTGGCTTTGGGTGGAAGGTAAACATACCAGAGCCATCACTGGTGATCTTTTTTGCTTGAAATTCTTAAGAATTGCAACTGGTCAAAAATACAGATCAGGAATTATTGTGTTTTTTTCTACAACAAACGGGCAAACATGGCTTTACTTGGAAGCCCTTAGATGGAGGTCAAACAACTGATAAAAAATACAGAAAATAGTTTAATTATTAATTTTTTAGAGGACACAATGTGAATATGGAATGACCTAGCAAATGTCACTTACTTAACCAGAAGAATATCTCATGTGTGTTGTACAGTGCTGTTAAAATACTGTTATAAACTTAGGGCCGACATCTTGTAATGAGAAGGAAATGATAGCGGCCTGAGGATGACTGTTTAGAAGCTAACGTACAGGTTGTAGTCCTCTTTGGCGGATTATGTGTCACATGACAATGTACTAAGTCTTGTTCAGTATGCAAGAGGATGGAAGCAGAGCAGATCTGTTGTATAGCATGAGTCCAGCGGTAGCAGCAATTCAAGGAATCTCAATCTAATGTGCAACTTAAGTAGAAAATGTAGGAGGGATATTGCAATTTAAATAAACAGGGATAAGTATGTACCACAGATAATGCTTCGTCTATGAAACAGCATTCCCCTCCTTATAAAGCAAAGTAGTTCTCTTACTCTGTTCAAATGAAATTGGGTGAATGGATGGGAAACCGCAAATTTACTCCTGGTTTAGCAATATCATGGAAAAGGGTACCAGGTAAACGTTCAACATGTCCTTGTTCTGCCTGAAACTGGGTTATTAATATGCAAAATATAAGGGTTAAAAGCTGTCATGGGAGTGTAAGGCTAGGCTTCTTAATGTCTTTGTATATCAATAAGTATCTATGAACCTGTGAACCTATGGGTATACCCAGGTTTTAATATTCTGTGGCAAGAGTGACAGTAAAGCAAAGGATCGTTGGTGCCTATCAGGCTTTTCCTAAAATGTGCCAATAAGGAATGAAAACGGTACACCTCTATACATCACGGTCAATCTGTATGGTTATATTTAAATCATAGAAATCATCGGATACCCCTACTTGTTTACTCACAAATTCCAAAGACATGCAGTAGGTGAATGGGACACTCTAAATTTCCCATAGCTGTGAGTAAGCATGTGTATGTGTGGTATTAAAGAACAGCCGTAGCAAGGCTAGCCACTCAGCAGTGTGACCTTTGGCTCTAGAGGATTGTCCTGTTAAAGTAACCCCCCCCCCAACACCCATGTGCAAAATTGGGAAAAGGGGTTGTGGATAGATGGATGGATGAATGGATCTGATGCTTCTGCTTATCAGAGCTACATTTATGAACTCTTCATACGTGAATAGCAGCTAGATGGTTGTTATACTATTGGAACAGTGACGGGATGATGGGAAAGATAGGCATGGTCATATTCAAGTACAATATGCACTATATAGGGAAAGAACATTCAGTATTGTGTCTCCTATTTTCTACATTTCCTTATCCTTTTGGTATTAACAAAATGTGACACTGCATTAAATACAAATATTTCAACTGAGCTGGGAGCCATTATATTTTTTTTATTTTATTTTTTTTTTATTTTACATTTGTTGTCCGGGCTAGTCCAGCTGGATATATATCCATTTTCAGTAGAGGCCCGGGGAGAAAAGCTCCACACAGATATACAAAAGTATAAAAAATATTCTTACATGGTGAATATAGGATTAATAAACCAAATAAAACAGGTAATTATTACATTTCAGAGATCAAAACACTTAAGAAAAGTAACAGTGAACATAATATTGCTTAAGTAAGCTAAAACAGATATAATACAGTAAGAGTTATGTACAATAGTTCACATCAGGTTGAAGGATTTAAGCAATAAGTAGATTAGAGTTTAAATAGTGTCAGTCTTAATTACAAGACTAAGTATTTAAATGTTTGGAAGTTTAGTTAGAAGAGGAAAGAAACAGGGGTGAAGACGGTTGTTAGTCAGTGTTACTACAAGGGCATAGCCAGTGCATTTGGAGGTGTTTTTTAAGTTTTTGTTTAAAGAGTGGCAAGGATGTAATTAGTGTTTGTTCATTGGGTAACAGGTTCCAGTTTTTTCCTACTGTGTTAGTAAACAGAGAGTCACCAGCTGTATTATTAGACTTTGTTAAGCTAGCAAGGAGTTTGCTCAAAGAACGAAAGGAGTTCAGATTATTATATGGGATTAAGAGTTTGAGAGCATAGGGGTATTATTGGGTTGGTAAAATATTTTGTGGGCAATTGTGAGTTGGGGGATTATCAGATGGTTTTGGAATTCCAGCCAGTCTAGTTGCCTAAGATTAGTACAGTGGTGAGTTCTAAAGGGATTGCCAGTAGCGAATCTGGCAATATTATTGTAGGAATTTGCTAATTTGTTGAGGTTAGTTTTCTTAAGGTTGGTAAATATAGGTGAGGCATACAGAAGGGTTGAGATTAGGTGGGAGTGAGCAATCTTGGCTCTGGCTGTTGAGGTTAAAAAAGGTTTTATTCTATATAAGGATCCTATTTTTCTGTTAACTATTTTAATGGTGTTGTTTATATGGTGATCAAATGAGAGATTATTGTCAATGGTTATTCCTAAACGCTTGGTGGTAGAGTCAGGAAAAAAGACAGTGCCATTATTTGAAGAAATTGAGAAGTCTAAGGGGGAGGTCCTAGTAGTGGGTGTAAAGGGAAGGAGTTTTGTTTTTTTAGCATTAAGAAGGAGGCAGCGTTTGGTAAACCATGTTTCTACAGTGTTGAAAACATTTTGAGTAAGAGAATATAGTTCAGTTGGAGAGGTTGCTGAGCATATTAGTGTGGAGTCATCTGCATATTGAATACAGGTGGCTTGAGGAATTACTGCATGGAGATCATTAATAAATAAAGAGAAGAGAAGTGGTCCAAGAATGGAGCCCTGAGGGACCCCGATGGTGACAGGTAAAAGGAAGAAATTTGATTTTCCCAGAGAACTGCCTGTTGCCTATTGCTGAGGTATGATCTAAACCATTTAACGGCCAGAGGATCAAAGGACAGAGATTCAAGAATATTGATTAGGAGGGTATGGTTAACAATATCGAAAGCTGTAGAGAGGTCAATGAAGAGTGCAGATGAGAGTAAGTTTTGTTATGGTTTCTATTGATGGTATCTGTAAAGGATAGGAGGGCAGTAGTGGTACTATGTGATGGCCTAAAGCCATGTTGACAGCTTGCTATTAAGTTATGTAGAGAGAGATGATGTAAAAGTTGTTGGTGAATGCATTTCTCCATAATTTTTGCTAAGGGTGATAAGAGAGCAATTGGCCGATAGTTAGAGTAATCATTAGATTTCCCACCTTTATGTAAGGGGATAATGTGGGAGAATTTCCAAATATCTGGGATGGTTCCTTCTTGGAATGTCCTATTTATAAGTATAGATATAGGGTAGGCAATTACTTTGGCTGCTTTTTGGAGATATTGGGAAGGAAGTTCGTCAGCAGATGGAGTACATGGCTTAAGTTTATGAATAAATTTATAGATGAAAGAAGTAGAGATGGGTTGTAGTTTGAAGATAGAGGAAGAGTGTGGTAAATTGATGGGAAGGCTTGAGTTTTCAGAGATAAGTTGCCTAGCTAGGGATTGTATAGTCTCAGTGAAGAAAGAGTTAAAGGTATTGGCAGTTTGATGGGGAGTATTTGGATCTGCATCTAGTGGGGTGGGTGTTCGGGAGTTACCTGGGGAAAGGAGCTTATTTATGCAAGACCAGAACTTTTGAGGATTATTTTGATGAGTTTGTTGAAGTTTACAGTAGTAGTTTCTTTTGTCTGTAAGTATTGCCTTTTTTGTACTATTTCTAAGCTGCCTAAAATGGAGATGATCAGAGCTATTTCTATTAGATCTCCATTTGGCCCAGACTTTGTTCCTAAGTAGAATTTGATTTCTAGTTTCATTCGAGAGCCATGGGGCTGGGTTGGACTTCATTCTAATGGATTGTTTAGGAGCATGCTTATCAAGAATAGATAAGAATGTAATGTTAAAATACTTTACAGCCTCTTCAAGTGGAAGGGATTTTAAAGGGTTCCAGTTGCATGCTCTGAGTTCAGTTTGAAATAATTCTGCGTTAAAGTGTTTGGTAGAGTGTGCAATCCTATAGGTGGGGAGGTTTGGAAAGTCTTTCTTTTCTCTTGTGATGTAGGTCAAAGAATGATCACTTACATCATCTAGCAGGGTTCCTACTTTGTAAGTTTGTTTTACTTTGTTTATGAGTATCCAGTCTAAGGTACTCTCTTTTATTAGGTTTGTTAATTCTTGTTGTAGAGGTTATGGTTTGGGTAAAGCCATGCAGGTTGATATGAGAGGTAGGATTTTCAGCACTAACACTTTTCCAGTCAATGTTAAAGTCGCCTAGTATTATCGTTTCTTGGGGGTAAGTAGAAGACATCCAGCTAAGAAAAGCCTCTAATGTAGTTATATTATTGCCAGGTGGTATGTAAATGCAAATAATGTATAAAGATTTGTTAGCGTTGATTTGGAGCTTAGTTATGAGGACTTCATGCTGCTATCCTGGGTTGGATAAGATGGTAGGGTAGAGATGTGAAGTCCATTTTTAAATAGAATTGCTACTCTACCACCTTTATGTTTTGTTTGGTCTAGTCTCACTAGATTGTAGCCTTGGGGAATAATTTCATTGTCTTTTGTTTCTGGTTTCAACCAAGTCTCAGTGAGGCAGAGGATGTAAAAGGAGTGAATATCTAGGAGGGCATGAAGGTGAGGTACTTTATTATTAATGCTTTGGATATTCAGATGCCCTATTAGGAGAGAGCTATTGAGTTTAGGGGGGGTTGTTTGGATTGTAGGCTTTGTTGGGCCTAGGTTAGGGTGGATGTCACCATCTTTTAAGGAGGGATTATTTAGTTTTGTTACTGAATTGTTTCTAAGGTAAGATTGAATTTTCATTTTTTTTCCTGAGGGTAGGTTATGTTTAATGTGGGAGAGTCTGTGGTATTTAGGTAGTAGGTAACTGGGAGTGGAAGTTATGTTAGAATGTCTATTAAGGGATATGTGTGTGTAAATTGTAGTTTGTTTGTGGGAATGGTTAAGCTGGAAATAGTGCAGTTTTTCAAAGGAGGTAAGAAGGTAGGCTGAGAAGAGGGTAGTTAAGAGTATAACTGTAAGTGTTAGCTTAGCTAGATTAGGGAGAGGCATCTTTGAGGAAATAATAAAATAAGAACTCAAGTGTAGGGATAAAAAGAGGGAGTAAGATGTGGAGGAGAGGAAGATATGAGGATACAAGAAGAGAAGAGAGGGGGCACTAAGATATATGAGTTAAGAGTAGGAGGATATGGTAGAGGTACCCTAAGGAGTGGCTTATTGTGAGTGATTGTTAGAGTGTAGGGGTGTGGCTGACATATATGGATAGGGTGAAGTATGGGATTGGTTGGAAGAGTGAGAGGGTGTGGTTAGGGAAGTATAAGTGTAGGACCACTGGGGGTGGGTGGGAATTGGGGTAGGGTAGGGGAGCAGAGTGAGCCCGTAGGGCGAACGGAGCGGGTTACAGCTGAGAGAGGCTGAGAGGAAATCAGTTATGGAGAGAGACTGAGTTCTACAGGCATAGGAAAGGTAAAAGACATAAGCTATTACTTAGTAGCAGAGAAAAAAAAAGGAGATCAAAGGTATAGCTGTTCTGGGGGGATAGTAATGTAAGATAGTTTTACAACAGAGAGAGAGATTATTATAGAAAGTGCCAAAGGCACAAAAGGAAGTTTATACAGAGGGATAATAGAGGGGGCCAGTAGCAAAAAAAGGGGGTGATAGTCAAAGGTTTCTATTTAGTAAAAACTTCCAGACTTACCTGGGATAATTCCCATTGTCAAGCACTCATGGGGTGGGGGGTAAGTACATAACTAGAGAGTACAAGTACTGAATCAGAGTCTAGCTGGTCTACAGAGCTAGCTGGTTTCTACAACCAGTGGAAGATGATATTCCAAAGCCTAAGATCTGCTGCCCTCTAGTGGATAATGAAGGGAAAACATGAAATCCACTAGGATAGTAGATGGAGGGGCGATAAGTTAATAAAGAGATGGTAGGAGGGGTAGGTCCACGGGTGTGCTGGCTCTCACAAAATAGTTTAAAATGTAATGCAGTCACTAGTAATTTAAAGTAATCGCACTCACAAGGTTAAAGTTAAATCATACATATACTGTAGGATAACACCGACACTGTGAGGCTGAATGTAGAGGGTCCAGGTAGATCCTGAGGGGCTTCTAGGATTTAGTTTCCCTACTATTCAGTAGGATATCATTAGCCTTACAGGGTTTCAAATAGAGGGACCGGCTGTGTCTCTACACAGGACTTAGAAGCACACACCACCCGGAGAGCTAGGGGCTGTTGGCCAGAGCAGAGGGATTTTAAAAAATCATATATGACAACAAAGATGTCACAAAAATGTTTTAACAGTTAATTTGCCTTTGCATTAAGTGGACTTATCTAGACAATGTAACACCTAATGTCATTAGAAATGTATGTGACAAAGGGAGGTACTGCCAGCACAGCTAGCTGGAATTTTGTAAATAATTATATGTCCTTTATGAATATCAAACTAACTTATACAAGATGCTGGTATTACAAATGTATTAGAACTGTATTTCATGTGTATATCAAACTGTTTTGTACAGATGTTTGTGTTGAAAAGGTATTTGTAAAGTTCTTGTACTTAAAATGTATCCACAGTGTGCCCTAGAGGAAGAGAACAGAAATGTACATGTACTGTTGTTTTTTTTTTTTTTCAAATAGAAATTTTATTGATTTTTGCCATACACAAATATTGCAATAAATTGCAGTTTAGCAATGAACAGTAGTACAGAAGATAACATCATAGTACTTATTATATACAATATATACAAATGTGCTGCTGAAGAATAGTAAGACTGCAGGGAATAAACTTAATGAGACCTCTAGATGAAGAAGAAGGTAAGTACAATAACTGCACACAATGTATTGCCCTTAAATCAACATGGAACAGATAGAGAGGAAGATTAAATACTTATCTTGAGCCACCTTCTACTTGGGGTGGGTAAAAGGGGAGAAAGTAATTAAATAATCAGATAAGAGAGGAGCATATAGTGGTGATGTAGTACTTTAGTTTACAGGTACTAGTTGTCAGACAACAGCTCAAATATGGTATTCCAGAATTTCTGGTAATAAGCCTGCTTGTGGCAGTTTGTTATTAAGAGTTTTTGTGCAGTAATGTAGTTAACAGCCAGACATCTAAACCCTCTCCAGGACATCTTAGAACGATCTAGCCAGTGCTTGGTAATGTAGAATTTAACTAATAAACAGAGTGTTATTAAGATATGTAATCTTAATTTTGATATTTTAAGATTGGTAACATGTAGTAGTGCCATTTCCCATGAAAGGGTTGATTTATGGTACCCCATCTTGTCAAGTCTAACCTTGAGAGAGCACCAGATACTCCGTGTGAGTATCTACAAAAACATACTATATGCAAGATGTCAGCATGGGGGTATTAACAAAGGGGCATGTAGTGGACATATTTGGGTTAAATTTGTTTAAGTGGACTGGAGTAAAGTATAAGTTGTTAGCAATCATAAATTGTGTATAGGTGAGCTTATTAAATGGGCAAACAAAGTGTGGATTTAATAGCTGACAGTTTCTGCTCTACTAGTAGATTCACCCCTTGTTGATTCCAGTAGTCTGTGTACACAATTTGTTCTTGATATAGAATAGAGATTATCAGTTTGTAAGAGAGGGACAGCATACACTTTTTGTTGGCTAAGCTTTGCAACAGCTTGGCAACCAGGTTGAAGTCAGAATCAGCAATGGTAGAGTTTTGGAGTAAAGCTGCAATAATTTCCTTATTTGCCTCAGAGATATAATGTATAGAGCTAGCCACTCAGCAGTGTGACCTTTGGCTCTAGAGGATTGTCCTGTTAAAGTAACCCCCCCCCCAACACCCATGTGCAAAATTGGGAAAAGGGGTTGTGGATAGATGGATGGATGAATGGATCTGATGCTTCTGCTTATCAGAGCTACATTTATGAACTCTTCATACGTGAATAGCAGCTAGATGGTTGTTATACTATTGGAACAGTGACGGGATGATGGGAAAGATAGGCATGGTCATATTCAAGTACAATATGCACTATATAGGGAAAGAACATTCAGTATTGTGTCTCCTATTTTCTACATTTCCTTATCCTTTTGGTATTAACAAAATGTGACACTGCATTAAATACAAATATTTCAACTGAGCTGGGAGCCATTATATTTTTTTTATTTTATTTTTTTTTTATTTTACATTTGTTGTCCGGGCTAGTCCAGCTGGATATATATCCATTTTCAGTAGAGGCCCGGGGAGAAAAGCTCCACACAGATATACAAAAGTATAAAAAATATTCTTACATGGTGAATATAGGATTAATAAACCAAATAAAACAGGTAATTATTACATTTCAGAGATCAAAACACTTAAGAAAAGTAACAGTGAACATAATATTGCTTAAGTAAGCTAAAACAGATATAATACAGTAAGAGTTATGTACAATAGTTCACATCAGGTTGAAGGATTTAAGCAATAAGTAGATTAGAGTTTAAATAGTGTCAGTCTTAATTACAAGACTAAGTATTTAAATGTTTGGAAGTTTAGTTAGAAGAGGAAAGAAACAGGGGTGAAGACGGTTGTTAGTCAGTGTTACTACAAGGGCATAGCCAGTGCATTTGGAGGTGTTTTTTAAGTTTTTGTTTAAAGAGTGGCAAGGATGTAATTAGTGTTTGTTCATTGGGTAACAGGTTCCAGTTTTTTCCTACTGTGTTAGTAAACAGAGAGTCACCAGCTGTATTATTAGACTTTGTTAAGCTAGCAAGGAGTTTGCTCAAAGAACGAAAGGAGTTCAGATTATTATATGGGATTAAGAGTTTGAGAGCATAGGGGTATTATTGGGTTGGTAAAATATTTTGTGGGCAATTGTGAGTTGGGGGATTATCAGATGGTTTTGGAATTCCAGCCAGTCTAGTTGCCTAAGATTAGTACAGTGGTGAGTTCTAAAGGGATTGCCAGTAGCGAATCTGGCAATATTATTGTAGGAATTTGCTAATTTGTTGAGGTTAGTTTTCTTAAGGTTGGTAAATATAGGTGAGGCATACAGAAGGGTTGAGATTAGGTGGGAGTGAGCAATCTTGGCTCTGGCTGTTGAGGTTAAAAAAGGTTTTATTCTATATAAGGATCCTATTTTTCTGTTAACTATTTTAATGGTGTTGTTTATATGGTGATCAAATGAGAGATTATTGTCAATGGTTATTCCTAAACGTTTGGTGGTAGAGTCAGGGAAAAAGACAGTGCCATTATTTGAAGAAATTGAGAAGTCTAAGGGGGAGGTCCTAGTAGTGGGTGTAAAGGGAAGGAGTTTTGTTTTTTTAGCATTAAGAAGGAGGCAGCGTTTGGTAAACCATGTTTCTACAGTGTTGAAAACATTTTGAGTAAGAGAATATAGTTCAGTTGGAGAGGTTGCTGAGCATATTAGTGTGGAGTCATCTGCATATTGAATACAGGTGGCTTGAGGAATTACTGCATGGAGATCATTAATAAATAAAGAGAAGAGAAGTGGTCCAAGAATGGAGCCCTGAGGGACCCCGATGGTGACAGGTAAAAAGGAAGAAATTTGATTTTCCCAGAGAACTGCCTGTTGCCTATTGCTGAGGTATGATCTAAACCATTTAACGGCCAGAGGATCAAAGGACAGAGATTCAAGAATATTGATTAGGAGGGTATGGTTAACAATATCGAAAGCTTTAGAGAGGTCAATGAAGAGTGCAGATGAGAGTAAGTTTTTGTTGCGGTTTCTATTGATGGTATCTGTAAAGGATAGGAGGGCAGTAGTGGTACTATGTGATGGCCTAAAGCCATGTTGACAGCTTGCTATTAAGTTATGTAGAGAGAGATGATGTAAAAGTTGTTGGTGAATGCATTTCTCCATAATTTTTGCTAAGGGTGATAAGAGAGCAATTGGCCGATAGTTAGAGTAATCATTAGATTTCCCACCTTTATGTAAGGGGATAATGTGGGAGAATTTCCAAATATCTGGGATGGTTCCTTCTTGGAATGTCCTATTTATAAGTATAGATATAGGGTAGGCAATTACTTTGGCTGCTTTTTGGAGATATTGGGAAGGAAGTTCGTCAGCAGATGGAGTACATGGCTTAAGTTTATGAATAAATTTATAGATGAAAGAAGTAGAGATGGGTTGTAGTTTGAAGATAGAGGAAGAGTGTGGTAAATTGATGGGAAGGCTTGAGTTTTCAGAGATAAGTTGCCTAGCTAGGGATTGTATAGTCTCAGTGAAGAAAGAGTTAAAGGTATTGGCAGTTTGATGGGGAGTATTTGGATCTGCATCTAGTGGGGTGGGTGTTCGGGAGTTACCTGGGGAAAGGAGCTTATTTATGCAAGACCAGAACTTTGAGGATTATTTTGATGAGTTTGTTGAAGTTTACAGTAGTAGTTTCTTTTGTCTGTAAGTATTGCCTTTTTTGTACTATTTCTAAGCTGCCTAAAATGGAGATGATCAGAGCTATTTCTATTAGATCTCCATTTGGCCCAGACTTTGTTCCTAAGTAGAATTTGATTTCTAGTTTCATTCGAGAGCCATGGGGCTGGGTTGGACTTCATTCTAATGGATTGTTTAGGAGCATGCTTATCAAGAATAGATAAGAATGTAATGTTAAAATACTTTACAGCCTCTTCAAGTGGAAGGGATTTTAAAGGGTTCCAGTTGCATGCTCTGAGTTCAGTTTGAAATAATTCTGCGTTAAAGTGTTTGGTAGAGTGTGCAATCCTATAGGTGGGGAGGTTTGGAAAGTCTTTCTTTTCTCTTGTGATGTAGGTCAAAGAATGATCACTTACATCATCTAGCAGGGTTCCTACTTTGTAAGTTTGTTTTACTTTGTTTATGAGTATCCAGTCTAAGGTACTCTCTTTTTTATTAGGTTTGTTAATTCTTGTTGTAGAGGTTATGGTTTGGGTAAAGCCATGCAGGTTGATATGAGAGGTAGGATTTTCAGCACTAACACTTTTCCAGTCAATGTTAAAGTCGCCTAGTATTATCGTTTCTTGGGGGTAAGTAGAAGACATCCAGCTAAGAAAAGCCTCTAATGTAGTTATATTATTGCCAGGTGGTATGTAAATGCAAATAATGTATAAAGATTTGTTAGCGTTGATTTGGAGCTTAGTTATGAGGACTTCTGCGTTGCTATCCTGGGTTGGATAAGATGGTAGGGTAGAGATGTGAAGTCCATTTTTAAATAGAATTGCTACTCTACCACCTTTATGTTTTGTTTGGTCTAGTCTCACTAGATTGTAGCCTTGGGGAATAATTTCATTGTCTTTTGTTTCTGGTTTCAACCAAGTCTCAGTGAGGCAGAGGATGTAAAAGGAGTGAATATCTAGGAGGGCATGAAGGTGAGGTACTTTATTATTAATGCTTTGGATATTCAGATGCCCTATTAGGAGAGAGCTATTGAGTTTAGGGGGGGTTGTTTGGATTGTAGGCTTTGTTGGGCCTAGGTTAGGTGGATGTCACCATCTTTTAAGGAGGGATTATTTAGTTTTGTTACTGAATTGTTTCTAAGGTAAGATTGAATTTTCATTTTTTTTCCTGAGGGTAGGTTATGTTTAATGTGGGAGAGTCTGTGGTATTTAGGTAGTAGGTAACTGGGAGTGGAAGTTATGTTAGAATGTCTATTAAGGGATATGTGTGTGTAAATTGTAGTTTGTTTGTGGGAATGGTTAAGCTGGAAATAGTGCAGTTTTTCAAAGGAGGTAAGAAGGTAGGCTGAGAAGAGGGTAGTTAAGAGTATAACCGTATGTCTTAGCTTAGCTAGATTAGGAGAGGCATCTTTGAGGAAATAATAAAATAAGAACTCAAGTGTAGGGATAAAAGAGGGAGTAAGATGTGGAGGAGAGGAAGATATGAGGATACAAGAAGAGAAGAGAGGGGGCACTAAGATATATGAGTTAAGAGTAGGAGGATATGGTAGAGGTACCCTAAGGAGTGGCTTATTGTGAGTGATTGTTAGAGTGTAGGGGTGTGGCTGACATATATGGATAGGGTGAAGTATGGGATTGGTTGGAAGAGTGAGAGGGTGTGGTTAGGGAAGTATAAGTGTAGGACCACTGGGGGTGGGTGGGAATTGGGGTAGGGTAGGGGAGCAGAGTGAGCCCGTAGGGCGAACGGAGCGGGTTACAGCTGAGAGAGGCTGAGAGGAAATCAGTTATGGAGAGAGACTGAGTTCTACAGGCATAGGAAAGGTAAAAGACATAAGCTATTACTTAGTAGCAGAGAAAAAAAAAGGAGATCAAAGGTATAGCTGTTCTGGGGGGATAGTAATGTAAGATAGTTTTACAACAGAGAGAGAGATTATTATAGAAAGTGCCAAAGGCACAAAAGGAAGTTTATACAGAGGGATAATAGAGGGGGCCAGTAGCAAAAAGGGGTGATAGTCAAAGGTTTCTATTTAGTAAAACTTCCAGACTTACCTGGGATAATTCCCATTGTCAAGCACTCAAGGGGTGGGGGGTAAGTACATAACTAGAGAGTACAAGTACTGAATCAGAGTCTAGCTGGTCTACAGAGCTAGCTGGTTTCTACAACCAGTGGAAGATGATATTCCAAAGCCTAAGATCTGCTGCCCTCTAGTGGATAATGAAGGGAAAACATGAAATCCACTAGGATAGTAGATGGAGGTTCGTTAAGTTAATAAAGAGATGGTAGGAGGGGTAGGTCCACGGGTGTGCTGGCTCTCACAAAATAGTTTAAAATGTAATGCAGTCACTAGTAATTTAAAGTAATCGCACTCACAAGGTTAAAGTTAAATCATACATATACTGTAGGATAACACCGACACTGTGAGGCTGAATGTAGAGGGTCCAGGTAGATCCTGAGGGGCTTCTAGGATTTAGTTTCCCTACTATTCAGTAGGATATCATTAGCCTTACAGGGTTTCAAATAGAGGGACCGGCTGTGTCTCTACACAGGACTTAGAAGCACACACCACCCGGAGAGCTAGGGGCTGTTGGCCAGAGCAGAGGGATTTTAAAAAATCATATATGACAACAAAGATGTCACAAAAATGTTTTAACAGTTAATTTGCCTTTGCATTAAGTGGACTTATCTAGACAATGTAACACCTAATGTCATTAGAAATGTATGTGACAAAGGGAGGTACTGCCAGCACAGCTAGCTGGAATTTTGTAAATAATTATATGTCCTTTATGAATATCAAACTAACTTATACAAGATGCTGGTATTACAAATGTATTAGAACTGTATTTCATGTGTATATCAAACTGTTTTGTACAGATGTTTGTGTTGAAAAGGTATTTGTAAAGTTCTTGTACTTAAAATGTATCCACAGTGTGCCCTAGAGGAAGAGAACAGAAATGTACATGTACTGTTGTTGTTTTTTCAAATAGAAATTTTATTGATTTTTGCCATACACAAATATTGCAATAAATTGCAGTTTAGCAATGAACAGTAGTACAGAAGATAACATCATAGTACTTATTATATACAATATATACAAATGTGCTGCTGAAGAATAGTAAGACTGCAGGGAATAAACTTAATGAGACCTCTAGATGAAGAAGAAGGTAAGTACAATAACTGCACACAATGTATTGCCCTTAAATCAACATGGAACAGATAGAGAGGAAGATTAAATACTTATCTTGAGCCACCTTCTACTTGGGGTGGGTAAAAGGGGAGAAAGTAATTAAATAATCAGATAAGAGAGGAGCATATAGTGGTGATGTAGTACTTTAGTTTACAGGTACTAGTTGTCAGACAACAGCTCAAATATGGTATTCCAGAATTTCTGGTAATAAGCCTGCTTGTGGCAGTTTGTTATTAAGAGTTTTTGTGCAGTAATGTAGTTAACAGCCAGACATCTAAACCCTCTCCAGGACATCTTAGAACGATCTAGCCAGTGCTTGGTAATGTAGAATTTAACTAATAAACAGAGTGTTATTAAGATATGTAATCTTAATTTTGATATTTTAAGATTGGTAACATGTAGTAGTGCCATTTCCCATGAAAGGGTTGATTTATGGTACCCCATCTTGTCAAGTCTAACCTTGAGAGAGCACCAGATACTCCGTGTGAGTATCTACAAAAACATACTATATGCAAGATGTCAGCATGGGGGTATTAACAAAGGGGCATGTAGTGGACATATTTGGGTTAAATTTGTTTAAGTGGACTGGAGTAAAGTATAAGTTGTTAGCAATCATAAATTGTGTATAGGTGAGCTTATTAAATGGGCAAACAAAGTGTGGATTTAATAGCTGACAGTTTCTGCTCTACTAGTAGATTCACCCCTTGTTGATTCCAGTAGTCTGTGTACACAATTTGTTCTTGATATAGAATAGAGATTATCAGTTTGTAAGAGAGGGACAGCATACACTTTTTGTTGGCTAAGCTTTGCAACAGCTTGGCAACCAGGTTGAAGTCAGAATCAGCAATGGTAGAGTTTTGGAGTAAAGCTGCAATAATTTCCCTTATTTGCCTCAGAGATATAATGTATTTTTTGGGTGAATTTAAAAAAAACTCGAAGTTCTATTAGTGATGAGCGCCTATGCTTATGAATATCCCATAATGTATATTCTTTTATTAGAGGGTAATCGACCAAATTGATCATGCTACCATTCAATTTGAGATTCAGTTTTAGATGAATGGGTTGGAAAAGGAGGAGAGCTTTTTCTAGGTTCAAGGATTTAAACAACTCTTGGAAAGATTTGATTTTAACATTTAGGGTATGCTGCAGCTTCAAATTTTTAAGAGTTACTGGGCTTAAGAAGGGGAGAGCTTTGGGGTTAAATTTATTATTCAGAACATGATTATGCCACATTTTTACCCAGAGGGGGTCCACGTTACATAGTTTGGGTGATAGTTGTCAAGTGTAATTAATCTATTGGTCCACATGATTCTGTAATAGAGTTGAAGATCAGGCATACCTAGGCGTCCCCTACCTTTTGGAAGGGTAAGTCTTTGATATGACACCATTACCGATTTGGGGTGCCATATGAACTTTGCAAAGGCTTCGTGAATTTTAGTGAAAAATGCATTGGGAATGGAGGAAAGAGAAGCAGGAAAGTGATGGAGAAGCTCTGGGAGAATGTTCATTTTAATGATGGATGTTTTAGCTAATATAGGAAGTTTCTTTTGTTGCCATCTAGACATGTCTTGTGAGAGTGCCACCCATAATTTAGTTAAATTGGACTGCAATATGG
Organism: Protopterus annectens; assembly: GCF_019279795.1. Lineage (NCBI taxonomy): Eukaryota > Metazoa > Chordata > Ceratodontiformes > Protopteridae > Protopterus > Protopterus annectens. The sequence continues at coordinate 784,524,921 of NC_056726.1, read as the reverse complement.
AGGAAGAAGAGTGGTCATAGAAGACCCCTAGATATTTGAAGGAGTAAACTGTGTGGAAAGGTGAATATGGAAAGAAGTTCTGCCTATGGGCTGAAGGATTGATCGGGAAAATATAGGATTTATTTTGGTTGATTTTGTAGTCCGATATATGGGCAAAGGTGTTCAAGGTAGAGACTATTCTCTTGTTATCAGACAAGGGATGCTCAAAATGTAGATTTAGTTTGTCTGCAAATGCGGTTAGGCTGGTGGTGGTATTTAGTATTTTGGGGATTAAGTGGTATTTTTTTGTGATATTGATAGGAAGAAAGATTTTAGATATAAGTTGAAGAGAAGGGGGGACAGAGGGCACCCTTGCCTGGTGCCATTTGAAATTTTTATTGGTTGTGAGTGTTGCTTATTAATATATAGGTGTGTGTAAGAGCTATTGTATAAGATATTAATGATATTGATGAACTCATGAGGAATATCAAAGCAAGATAGAACTGTAAACAAAAAGTTCCAGTTGACCCTATCGAATGCGTTACATGCATCCAGAATCATTGCATATCTTGGATTTTTATCCTTCTTGGTAAGGTTGATCATGGTTTCCATAGACAGAGTATTGTCCCAGGTATGTCTGTTGGACATAAAACCTGCTTGTTCTGCAGAGATTAAGGAGGAGATTACTTTTTTAAGTCTTTCGGCTAGTATGGATGACAGAATTTTAATGTCAACATTCATTAGGGAAACTGGCCTGTAGTTGTTAAGACTTGATTTATCTATGCTATTTTTAGGGATTAGTATGGTCTTTGAGTGGCTAATATAGAGGTCTGCAATACCACTGAGGGATATACAATTAAATAGCTTAGGTAGAATGGGAGCTAAGTTGTCTTTAAAGGTTTAATAGAAATCTGGGGAATATACATCTGGACCTGGAGCTTTCCCTAGTTTAAGGTTGCCAATGGCCTTTATAACTTCTTGCAGAGTCAGTGGGGCAGAGAGGATTACTTTCTGGTTTTCAGTTAGTTTTGGGAATGTGATGTTGAGATAGTTTTCTATCTCTGCGATTGGGGCTTGGTGATTACTACTAGCATATATATCAGAATATACTTGATGTAATAAATGAATAATTTGAGTATCTGATTTGTAAAGTGTATCTTGATGGTAGATAAGGGCTATTCTGGGTGATTCATGCTTATTTTTGATTAGCCTAGCTAGTGCTTTGGAGGGGGCTTGTAACCATTCAGAATATTTTGTTATAAATCTTATTTTTTGTAGGGAGTAGTTGGATTGGTGCAGGTCAAATAGCTCCCTTTGCTTAGCCATCATTTCATTTTCCATTGCTAAAGTGTAATTAACTTGAAGTTTAACATCTAGATTACTAATCTGATATATTAGGCGGTTCTCCTTTTCTTTACTCTTTTTTTTTTTAAGGACGGTAGATTTTTTGGATAAGAATACCCCTAATCACAGCTTTACACGCCACTCACCGGATGTCATATGGGATATCTGTGTCCTAGGGGTCTGTGTTAAACTCCGTTAGAACATTGGCTATCTCCTCAGTAACTGTCGAGTCATGTAGAACGTTGTTATTAAGAGACCAGTTGAAACCTTTCTTTAGTACAGATGTGTTAAGTGCAAAGTTTATCATTAAAGTAATCTTTGAATGGTCTGAGAAAAATCTGGGTTCGGATAAATATTTTATTTGCCAATTTATTAGTATGCCTGACATTAGAAAGAAGTCTATGCGTACCCAGGAATTATGGCATCTAGAGAAATATGTGTAGTTGTTGTTGCCTTGGGTCTGATTACCAAAGGATATAGGGTCAACCAAACCAAAGTCAGAGATTAGCTCCATTAAAGCAAGGGAGGCCTGTGTGTTGTATGATTTGGATTTATTGGAGTGGTCAATGTTAGGGTGAATTACTGCATTCCAATCCCCCCCTAGGATATAAAAGTGATTGGGGAAATTGAGCAAAATGTTATAGATTTTTAGGATGAATTCCTTCTGTACTATGCATGGTCCATATAGGTTTAGGAACAAAATTGGTTTAGTAAGTAGTGGAGTTAGGCACATGAAGTAGCACCATCTACCCTCCTGATCTGTACCCTTGTATATAATGGAAGGTTTAAATGAGTTTTTAATAATAATCACTACCCCTTTAGAGTTGCGACTGTTTCCTGATGAAATAATGTATTTTATCCATTTCCTGTTCTTTTCCTTGACCCATTCATCATCTACCATATGTGATTCTTGAATGTAACAGATATCTGCTTCTGCTTTTACCAAAAGCTGTATTAGAAGATTCTGTTTATTTCTGTCCTGGAGCCCTCTAACATTCCAGGAAGTTATATTCCACACCTTATCTGTATCTATGGGGGCCTATAGTTAAGATAATGAAGTTTATGAAGAAACCAATGGGGAGGGAACTATAATGTGGCTCAAGATTAACTCGTAAGTTTGGTGTGTGTGTAACAGCAATTGAGAATGCAACACTAAGCTCTCTCAAATCTACCCTAGTGCCTATCCACTTAATCCCTATATTTGAGAGAGAGAAAAAGCAAAAATAGACAGGAAAACATGTCTTAGAAACAATTAGGTAGTCAACAAAAGAGAATAACTAAATTTACAAAATATGTACATCATTAATCTAAATCCAAAGGTTGCCATCAGGTACCCTTCTTAGCTTATCCATGAAGCTCTTAGCTGAAGATTCTGCCAGATATGGAAAATAATCTATTATTTAAGTATCAAACCAGTTAGAGTAACAAGCACAAAGCAAGGGATGCTTATTAAGCAAACATTGTATGTGAGTAACATATAAAGATCTATACAGGTGATGACAAAAATGTCAATCGGAACAAATGTAGCTCTAGGTATAAAACAGAAATTATTTTTTCTTTTAGATTTCTTTCCCTTCCCTCTCCTTAAACACTTTATTTTTATCTCTTTAACTGACAATAAAAATAACACAGTCAGCAATATTTTGAACCAGCCAAAGCACACATGTCAGTTGAAAACTATTATGCTGGTTGAGTAACTACAACAAACAGTGAAAACTACTGCACATGTGGTTTGAGACATAACTCATTTCTACTTGTCTCTTTTCTCTGATTTTTCTCAACGAGACTTAAGTTAATATACACAGTTAATGTACACAGAATAAGTGGAGCAAAATGCACTTTCCCACTTAGTGCATTTCATTGCAACCTAACTAAACGCATAACTGCCTTTAACTGAATAGCTTTATTATCTGGATGGTACAGAGAGGACCTAGCAGTGAATTATGATGTAGACATTAACATTCTGGTATACTGTGTCATACTTTGTCATGTTTTATGAAGCAGTGTATAACTTTTGTACTGTATCACCCCATCCCATAATATATAGCATAGGAGCTCTGTGAAATGGACACTACTGTCCTGCTGGTGTTGGCATTTTATGGAAAAGCACAATGGCCTCACACCTTTTGTACCATACAAGCATTATCCTTAAATCTCAATTTCAGACAAAATTTTTAAAGAAATAAGTCAGCGCTCAGCTCACTACCATTTTACTATGATGAGGGACATCAGTCAGATCGATCCATTTTGGTAGAGGCAAGGGCAGAAAGCACCCAAAAAGGCATAGCATCAAGTTGTAAATAGTTTTCAGCTAGATTTTTAAATTTCTGTCTCTATCACAACTGTCGTAAAGCATGATCTCAGTAAACGAATAATATTGTACCAATTGAATTGAAAGAGGGCATACCTCGCTTGCTTGTAGTTAGTCCGGACCTGCATGACCATGGTAGACCTCACCTTGGTATTTTCCGAGGAGTTGCAGAGAGAATAATTCATTATTCTGTTCATCTTCCCTCTGCAGACAGGAAGGATTCTGTGTGGGGAGCTAGGTAGGTGTTTGCAGAAAAGACATCGCTGGTTCGCATTGTATAGGCCGAGCCAGTAGGAAGTTCTTGTTTTTCTTTTTCCTGTACGACTTGTACTTTGCTCCTAGAGCCGTACTCTGTCACCGTTCAAGAACCCCCCCTGGATACACCATGCTGGAATAACTGTTCCTATGACTTGCGAGTGATTAACAGATTCTATTTTTAATTCAGATTTACTTTATTTAACAGAAGATAATGGGTAGACAGGTTAAGGACGAAGTCTTGGGACCGGAAGAACCAGAGACTCACTCCGGTAAGAGATTTTCTGGAGTAATCATCATATTTATGCCTCAAGAGTTGATCCAAAACATTTCTGAAAGAGGGGATTAGCTTCCATGGATGAAGACATTGTATATTTTATGTCTTTATAGTAGAAGGACAGAGAGTTTGGAAACCTCATCTGGAACTTAATTTTACATTTGATAAGGTCTGCACAATATGATGAGAGTTTGCGGCACTTTTCTTTAATTTCTTGGGGGAGATCCTGGGAGACAGAGATTGTGTAGGTATTCCATGTGTCGTGGTTTAACTTTTTATAAGCTAAGAGTATAGCTTGTATATCTTGGTGATTGAGAAATTTCACTTATATGGACCTTGGGGTTGTAGTGCTTTGGTGTTTTTGAAGAGCTCGGTGCGCTCTTTCAGTTATGCATTCAATCGGAGGTTCTCTTGGATGTAGCAGAGAGCTGAAGATTTGTTTGAGAGCTGGAAGAAGTTGAGTTTGATCATATTTCTCTGGAAAACCCCTAACAATAAGGTTGTTCCATCTGCTCCTTGCTTCCAGGTCCAGAATTTTCAACTGTATGTCTGATAGTGTCTTGTCTTTGGTTTTTAATTCCACTTTCAGGTGTTTGATTTCCATTTCATTTGCCTTAGATCTCCCGTCTATTAATTCCAGACGTTCAGCAATTTGGTTGATTGTGTCTCCGAAAGTATTAAGTTTTTCAGAGAAGCCGTGAACAGCAGATTGCAGGGGTAAAAGGGCGCTCTTCAGGTCGTCCATATGTATGGTATTATCGGCCTTCTGTTTTGTGCATTCCTTTACTTGTTCTTGCTGGGCTTTGGATGTTTTTTGCCTTTTTGAGGTAACTTCTGTTTCTGGGGATGAAATTGCTGATAATTTAGTTTTTGAAGTTTGAGTGTCCATGCCGTCAACTTCTTTGGGCATTTCCTCACCTCAGCTTTGCTTGATTTTCCTCCTCGTGGTCGCTGTCAATTGCTGGGGTGCTGAAGCCTACAGGCCTCTAGTCTACACATGCAGGCTCATTTTGGTGACTTACAGATAGTAAATCTGTATTTAACTATCAGATTTTCCAGATATGAGGATAAATCAGGTGCAGTCAGGATCAGTGCAGGTAATTCCTTTCTGAGTAGTACTTCTATACCTTGATTTGCTGACTATTGCAGTATTTCTAGCAGTTAGGGTAAGAGCTTCGTGGAGAGGGTGCTACTCAAATGACCACCATCTTGGAATCCCCCTACATGCACTGTTGTAACTGTTCATAGGTTCATAGGTTCATACTAGGCTATCTGCCCTAGGGCATTTAAAAGCCTAGCCAGAGTGTGTGTGGCTTTCACCACCCCTTAGGATGAGAATACTATACCCATTAGTTTGCTGTGCCTCTGTCCAGCAGTGATACAGAGATGATTCCCGGGGTAAACTTACGATCTCCCATCCACTCGTCAAGATTTCTCTTGAACAGAGTCAGTGAGGGGCTCTGCCTCACATGGACTGGGATTCTGTTCCATAGTGTAGGGAGTCTCTGGGTGATGAATCTGTCCCTCCAGCACGTCCTATTTATATCCGTGTTGAGGTTTAAGTCTCTTGCTCTCATGGCTCTGGTGGATTTGGATTTTTTGAGGTGGAGCATGTCCATTAATACTGGGTTGGACATGGCCTTGTATGTCAGGCACAGATCACCTCTGAGCAGACAGTATGCGACTGAATAGAGCTGGAGTTTCTTCAGTCGGGCATCGTATGACATATGTTTGAGCCCCTTTATCCTTTTGGTGAGGAACTTTTGGTGTCTTTCCAACTGCTGCAGGTGTCGGGTAAGGTACATTCCGAATGGGGCATTGTACTCAATCATTGGTCTGATAAGTGAAGAGTACAGGGGTACAATGACCTCTCCTGATCTGGATGTGAATCCCTTCATGATCAGGTGGGCAATGTAGAAGGTCTTCCTAACCACTTTGGCAATGTGAGTGTCAAAAGAGAGGTTACTGTCAACTTGGGTCCCCAGGTCCCTGATAACTTCTTCCATGTTTAATGGATTACCACCTATGTGGTAATTAGGGGTTACCTTGTTTTTCCCAAAGGGTATGACTATACATTTTTTGGCATTTAGCGTAAGGCCATGGCTCTGGCACCAGTTATCCATTTCTATGAGACCTTTCTGGAGGATGTCTGTGTCTGATGGAGTGTCAATTATGGTGCCCAGTTTGCAGTCATCTGCAAATTTTGTCAGCCACAATCCCCCTATGTTTACCTGCACTTCAGAAAAATAAATGCCGAACAAGAGGGGGCCCAGGACTGATCCCTGTGGGACACCGCTCGTGACCGGCTTAGAGTCTGACATGGCACCAGCAACTCTAACCCTGTGTGTTCTGTCCTTGAGCCAGTTTGCAACCCATCTTGTGACATATGGGTTTACATCTAAGCTGGTGAGCTTTTCTATGATGCCCGAGTGGGGTATTGTGTCGAACGCTTTTGCTAGGTCAAGGCAGGCTGTGTGAACTGCCTTACCCTCATCAATGGCCTTAGTGACTGTTTAGAAAAAGTCAACCAAGTTCAAGAGGCAGGATCTGCCCTTGACAAAGCCAAATTGGGTAGGATCCAGTGTCTGTAGGTCCCCAATGTCTTTATTTATGAGTTCCATTATGATCCTCTCCATAGCTTTGCAGACAAGGCTCGTCAAGCTTATGGGGCGGTAATTTCCAGGGTCCGTAGAAGCACCGCCTTTGTGGAGTGGGACCACAGTTGCCATACGCCATTCTTTGGGTACGTATCCTGTAGTAAGATTAAACAGCAGCCTTATGTGTGGGTTTAGTTCCTCATTGAGTTCGTGTAGCACACAGCTGGGGACACCGTCCAGTCCCATTGATGCTGTGTTTTTTGCTTTAGAGAGAGCAGCTCTCACCTGGGCATCTGAGATGTTTGGGAGGCTAGACTCTGGTGGGATAGATATTTCTCCTTTTGGGAATTTGCACTGAACCTGTCTGCCAGTATGTTGGCAATGTCTGTGGGTTCAGTGATTTTTTTATCATTTTGGACTAATTCTGAGCATATCTGGGAGTTTCCACCCAGGTTTCTAACATAGCTAAAGAAGGCTTTATGATTGTCTTTTGTGTCATTAGCGATTTTTCTCTCAAAGTTGGCCTTGGATGATTTTATGAGTGATCGTAGTTTTTTGCTAGTATTGATCAGAGATGCCTTCCCATTTAGGGATTTTGCTCTGTCATGTAGTAGCTTTCTCCTCTTGTTGTAGAGTTTGTTTATGGCTGACTCCCACCAGACCGGGTGCCTGCCTTTGGTGGAAAGTGTCTTGATTTTATTAGGGATTGCTTGATCCATACATTCCTGGAGGTGCTCGTAGAAGGCATTTGTAAGGGTTTCAGCAGCGTGGGTTGTGGTTTCCACTGGCTCGGGGGCCTTGAAGGATACCACTCCAGTCTTAAGAAGTGTGAAGTTTGCTTTTGAGAAGTTCTTCACTGTGGTCTTTTTTGCTGGGGTGGGGGGGATGTGGATCTCCAGTGAGATTAATTTATGGTCTGATCTCACCAATGAGGGATATACTTCCGGTGTGGAGCATTTTGTCCCCATGTTTGTGATGATCAGGTCTAGTATATTTTCTCCTCTTGTGGGACTGGTGACTAGTTGTTCCATAGCATTTGAGTTTATGAACTCAAGGAACCTTTGGGCTAGGGTGTTGGGGCTTGAGTAATGTTCCCAGTCTATGTTTGGGTAGTTGAAGTCACCCAATATGATGGTGTTTGGAGAGACATTCATACTCTCCAGTGTCTTCAGGAAGGCTGTGTGGGTTTCCTGAGTTTGAGAAGGTGGTCTGTAGCATGTTACAAACTGTAGGGCAGTTTTACCTATGGTTAATTGCACCTGGATGGTCTCCGATGCTTCGTGCATTGCCACTAACCTGGAGGTGTGGGTATCCTTTATGAATATGGATACTCCCCTCCTTTGTGGTTCGGTCCGGATTTTGGGGCGGAACGCATGATATGAGGTATAACCTGATAGTGCTGGGGTGCTCTCAGGAGCCTTGAACCAGGTTTCAGTCACAGCACAGACATCGATGTTCTCCATACTGAGGAGGGCTTCGAGGGCGTGCATCTTGAGGTTTAGACTTCTGGCATTGAGCAGTATTACCCTTAGTTTTTCTCCATTTTTGTTTTCTAGGGCGGTAGGTTTATCATTTGAGCCTTGCCTAAAAGGCACTATGGGGTGGCAAGAGCCTTTGCCAATATCCGGAAGCCCAGGGTGACAGGTGCAAGCCGTCCCTTGAGCAGCGTGGCTTGTCAAGCATGTCATCCCAGGCAGACAGACATTGGATCCCCTTAGAATGACACCAGTAATTAAGCCAATTATTAAAGCTGATCATTTTGTCTCTGTATTGTGGCATCATTCTTGGTGAGGGTAGGATACTGCTCAGGGTCAGGGTCATACCAGCCTGGGCTACATAATCTGAGAGCTCCTCTATGTCTCTTTTCATGTAGTCCAGGGAGGTACGTCTCAGGTCGCTCACACCGGCATGGACAATGACTGAGTCATACTTGTACTTGCTGTGGAGTGACCTGAGTGCTTGTGTTATGTGGCGGATTCTAGCGCCTGACAGGCAGCTTACTGTGATCTTTTCCTTGTTCAGTCTGGTGAGTGGGACATCAGTGTGTCTGACTATGGAGTCACCTATAACAAGTGTGTCTGGCATTGTGTTTGGCCTTAAGGGCTGTGACTGTTTAGCACACTGACTTTGAGAACTATGTGTTGCATGTCTTATGTCTTGAGGTGGCAGTTGCTTGGGTGTCTGCTTTGGAGGCCTCTGTAGTTTTGGTAGATTTTTGATCAGTGCCTCCGAGTATGTCTTTGTGTGTTTATGTGTTTGTTTTGCAGTTGTGATAGTTCTATGTGAAACTGGGTTTGTGGTGTGCGTGGTTTCCTTCTCCTCCTGTCTGGTCTTGCCAGTCCTGAGTTGAGAGAGCTCAGCCTCCAGTTTGGCTATATAGTTGCATCTCTCACATGTATTTGTGTTTTGTGGGAGAAGGAGTGGGTTGTCTGTGTACATGAGACAATTGTAACATTGCCTCAAGATGCCCAGATTCACCAGCTGAACAGGAGAGGACGCTAGCAACTGACCCTTCGACATGCTAGAAAAAGTGAAAAAGTTTGCTGTGTAACTGAGTCAGAAGGGACCTATAGGGAAATGGGTACTCAAGGAGATTCTAGGCTAATGTAGTACTTTGTTTAGTATACAAGTACTTTACCTATATAAAAATGCTTTAGGAGCAAGTGCTGAGCTTTTGAGATAGAGAATAGACTGTTTAGATTGCAAGTAGAGAAGTTCTAAGGGAAAAATTGAAGAGCAGACTTTACGGAGCCAGAAATAGTTTAACCTTGTTTAACCGGCGCTGCCCGATGGTGCTCTATGGGCAACTCCGCGCTAAATCACACAAAAGCGCGCTAAAGCGGGCTTTATAGCAGGGGGTTGAAAAGAGCGATATGTTAACAGAGGAAACTGCAGGGTTAACCTCACTCCAGCAAACTTTAGAAAAATATTTGAAATGTAATTACTTTATAGGCTAGGCCATAAACAGGCTACCTCTCAGGTTTCAATGCAGCTAAAGACGCAAAGTCTGTAGTAGGAAGCTTTCTGTATTGCCTTTAGGGTGAACTAATTGCTACTCTGAAAGCATGAAGGGATGCAATTGTTTTATGACTTCCAGCATCTGCTAAAGATATTAGCAAAAGTCCTTGTATAAGTATTTTTACAGGTAGACGCTAAATACTGCCAGCAATGGGGGGGGGGGGTTGCATGAGAAAAAGAAGTTAGAAGACAATAAATTATGTCATTCTGCAAGCTATCTCAGTAGTAATATTTCAGATATTATTTTGAGAAGTCTGTTACTGAGACAGGGCATTCTGTCTTGGACCTGAAAACAAGAAGAAGAACCATTCATCACATCTGCCTTGCTCTAAGTAAGTTTCTAGGCAACAGTATAATTTTCTTAGATACAGTCTGGAATATAGCAGAGTTTAGTTTAAATTTTGTTTTTTTCTTTATTTGTATGAGCCTGTACTGCAATGTTATTTTAAATATTTCCTGTGGTTTTGAACTCTGATGTCACTGTGAATATATATATATATATATATATATATATATATATATATATATATATATATATATATTTAGTATTGTCTTGTTCTTTTATTATTTATCATTACATATATTTAAACCTTTCATTGTGGCTGATCTGTGTAAAGCTATTTAAGTTTTGAGAGTACTTGCATACTTATTTGATAACACTGTGTGGGCCACTCCTAATAGCCTTGCTCATGGTCAAACTACCATTTGTATTCATATTAATGTTACACAGTAAAATTGGACACCCTTTATTAAAGGCCCTAAAGCAGATGATAAGGAGTGACTGGTGGCAGTGGTAACTACCTTATAGTCTGAGCAGAAAGGGGGCATAGCTGGTAAATCTGTGCCAGCCTTTCCCAGATGTGTGTGTGTGTGTGTGTGTGTGTGTGTGTGTGTGTGTGTGTGTGTGTGTGTGTGTGTGTGTGTGTGTGTGTGTGTGTGTGTGTGTGTGTGTGTGTGTGTGTGTGTGTGTGTGTGTGTGTAAATCAAACCTCAAAGTGTATGTGCGTCAGCTACTTGGGCAGGGACATGAAGCACTGGTTGGACAGAAAGGGTGCTGGAGATTTTGCCTTGGTCACTCAGCTGAGAGCTCAACTCTAAAGCTGTTAAAGCTGTGCCAGTGGGGAGTCTTACTGGGGATCTGGAAAAAGAGGGAGAAACCAGCCCTGGACTGACTGTGGTCTCTGTGTATACTTAAGGGAAATTGCACTTCATGCAGAGAGCGGCATCGAGAAATACTATGTGTGTACTTGTTATCCTCCCAGTGAACGTTCCCCCACTGTTGCCAGTGGTGAGGATTGAGGCTCCTTGATTACTGGTTGGCAGTGGTGGGTCATCACACAGTGTTAAGCAGCAAAGTTTAAATGTATTATTTGATTTTGGGGCAGAGTCAGAGTAGATTGTGATAAAATGTGTTGTTCGAGATGAATGCCAACCAAACAAAAATATTTTCAATGGAAAGGAATCTCTGTACTATGACTTAATTACAACTTATTTAGTCACCACAAAAATGCAACCTGCTCAAGGAAATATGCCATTTAAACCAACTCCAAGAGCAGAGCAGAGAAACAAACAGAAGAGTATCAGCTTTTATACTTTATTAAATAGAAAAGTGTGTCATATGATCTACTACTGCTGCAAATATCTGTTTCAGCTCAGAAGCCAGAAATAGCATAGGGATGAAGGGTATTTTAATTTTGTAATGCTCTCCCTTAACATGGGGGTCTTGTCGTGTGGGATTTTTTTATAGTATTTTGATTGCTTGGTTCTGTGGTGATCTTTGTTTTTTTTTTATTAATATTTCAGTAATGTGCTACTGCACTTCATATCTTCTTTCATTTGATTTCATGTAATTTATGTTGCTGGGAAAGAGTTACATTTGATAAAAGGGAACCCATATAGAAATATTCTCCTTTCTATATTTTAGGGATTTATTGTACAACATGTTCTAAATATATCATATGAAGAAAGCATATTAAGCCAAAATGTATGTCTCTTTTGAAAAGTAACTCATGATCTTCAGTTAGTAGCATCAACATTTACTCTTGCCTCCATCACACAGCATACTTTTTAAGAGGTTATGTCAAAATGTGAAAACACATTTATGTGTTCACATTACAGTCTGAGCAGAAACTTGTTCTGCTTCATTCATGCCTTCAATCTGTGGATCTAACACAGTGTGTTTTTAAAGAGGGAAGCTCTAAATGTTTATTACTGTTGCTTCTATCACCACACCCTCATGCACGGAAGTGTAAATATGGCATGTCGTCAAAGTCTATTTTCACTTTCAGGAACTGTGTTTGTATCAATAAAGCTAACGCTGAATGTAATTATAGGAATTATGCACAGTTTAATTGGTAACTATATGCAATGCTTTGTCAGTAAAAATGAATAACACATCTGGAGACGTCTTAAACATGTTAATTTCAGTAACAGCCTGTAGAGTAAACAGTCTGGCGTATGTCAATTCGTCTAACTCAGTTTTTCAGAAATTCGACTGAGAAAGGCAGCATAAGGAAACATATTTCCACTTATTCAGAGAAACAAAAATTAAGGACAGTTAAAAATGTTCAGTGAGGCAAAGGGCAATAAAGCTTTAGAGGCTAAGAATTCTTATTTAGAGTTTTACATAGTGGAGGTAATTAGTGACAGTGAATAATGTGAGAAAAGCAGATTTAATGTATTGTTTAAAAACAGGAACAAGATAAAAGGTACTAAATAAGTGGATACAAGCTTTATTGAAAAGGAGAGTTTTAGTGAAGAATATTTGTTTAGAATACCTGTTTGGAAAAGCAGGACAGTGACTAATGAGACAGAGGGGCATTTAATACCCATTTTTACATCATCATCTTCTTTCGGCTGTTCCTGTTAGGGGTCGCCACAGTGGATCATCTGTTTCCATTTCTTCCTGTCCTCTGCATCTTGCTCTGTCACACCAGCCACCTGCATGTCCTCTCTCACCACATCCATAAACCTTATCTTAGGCCTTCCTCTTTTCCTGTTACCTGGTAGCTTCATCCTTAGCATCTTTTTCCCAATATACTCAGCATCCCTCCTCAGCACATGTCCAAACCAACATAATCTTGCCTCTCTGACTTTGTCTCCAAACCTTCCAACCTGGGCTGACCCTCTAATAAACTTATTCCTAATCCTGTTCACCACATCTTTAACTCTGCCACATCCAGCACAAACTCCTGCCTTTTTGTCAATGCCACTGTCTCCAACCCATATAGCATAGCTGGTCTCACTACCCTCTTGTAGACCTTCCCTTTCACTCTTACAGGTACTCGTCTGTCACAAATCACTCCTGACACTCTTCTCCACCCACTCTATCCTGCCTGTACTCGCTTCTTCACCTCTCTTCCACACTCACTGTTACTCTGAACTATTGACCTCAAGTATTTAAACTCATCCACATTCGCCACCTCTACTCCTTGCATCCTCACCATTCCTCTATCCTCCCTCTCATTCACACACATATATTCTGTCTTAGTCCTGCTGACCTTCATTCCTCTTCTCTCTAGAGCATATATCCATCTCTCCAGGGTGTCCTCCACCTGTTCCCTACTCTCACTACAGATCACAATACCCATTTTTACATAGTGGGGATAATTAGTGAAAGTGAATAATCTGAGAAAAGGCAGGTGAACTGGGAGCATTTCCATCTAGAAATTAAAAGGAACCTGTATGAATACCAATGGCAAAGTTATCCAAGATTTTTCATTTAACTTTGGCTATAAGGCGAGTTCCAAGAGACTAGACTATAACTGAAGGGGTACTAAACATAAAGAAAATCAAAGGTAAAAGGAAAAATGCCCAGCTGAACATTCATAGGTTCATAGGTAGGTAGTAGGCTATTGGCCCTAGGGCCTATATAAGCCTAGCCAGAAAGGTAGCCTGGCTTTCGCCACCCAAGAAAATTATTTTCCTGTGCTCCTGTCGAGCAGAGCCACAGAAGTGATCCCCAGGGTGAATTTCCTATTTCCCATCCAATCATCAAGATTTTTCTTGAAGAGTGCTAATGTGGAGCTCTGTTTGATATAGATAGGTAGTCTGTTCCAGAGTATGGAAAGTCTCTGGGACAGGAATCTATCCCTCCAGCATGTTCTGTTTATTGTGGTGACAAGGTTTAGGTCCCTAGAGCATGTAGCTCGGAGGGATTGGGATTTCTTTAAGTGGAGCATGTCCAACAGCTCTGGGTTTGACATAGCTTTGTATGTTAGGCAGAGATCACCTCTGAGTAGGCGATATGCAATAAAGTAAAGCTCAAGTTTTTTGAGATGGTCTGCATAAGGCATCTGTTTGAGGCTGGTAATCCTCTTTGTGAGGTATTTCTGCACCCTTTCCAGTTCTTGTAGGTGTCTTGTGAGGTACATACCAAAAGGGGCATTGTACTCTATAATGGGTCTAATGAGTGATGAGTAGAGGGGAACAATTACCTCTTTTTTCCTGGATGAGAAAACTTTTGTGATGAGGCGTGCCACATAGAAGGATTTCCTGACTACTGTGGCAATGTGATTATCAAAGGAGAGACTACTGTCCACCTGTGTCCCAAGGTCTCTTATCACACTTTCAGTGTTAAGTAGACTACTGCCTATGTGGTAGTTCATGGGTACAGAGTTTTTACCAAAAGGGATGACAATGCACTTTTTGGCATTGAGCTTGAGGCCATGGCTTTGACACCAGGCATCTGTCTCAGTGAAGTCCTTTTGTAGGATGTCCACATCGTTAGGAGTTTCTGTTATGGCTCCTAGTTTTCAGTCATCTGCAAACTTCATTAGCCAAAGACCTTCTGTCTTAGCCTGTACTTCAGAGAAGTAGATACCAAACAGAAGAGGACCCAGGACTGAACCCTGTAGTACTCCACTTGTCACTGGTCTGAAGTTGGATTTGAAGTCTGCTGTTTTCACAGTGTGGGTTCTGTCAGTGAGACAGTTGGCAACCCATCTTGTGACATAGGGATTTATACCTAGTTTAGTGAGTTTATCTATAATTCCAGAGTGGGGGATGATGTTGAAAGTCTTGGCGAGATCAAGATAGGCTGCATGAACCACCTTACCCTCATCTACGGTTTTGGTGACTGCTCAAAGAAATCTATCAGGTTTAGGAGACATGATCTGCCTTTTACAAACCCGAACTGGGTGGGGTCCAGAGTTTGGAGATTACCAACATCTTTGTTTATAAGTTCCATGATGATACATTCCATGGCCTTACAGACCAGGCTCATCAGGCTAATGGGGCGGTAGTTCCTGGTGTTCGTGGTGGATCCCCCTTTGTGGAGTGGAATAATCTTTGCTGTGTGCCATTCAGTGGGCACAAAGCCTGAGGTGAGGCTTTGATTGAACATGGTACTTAGGTGGGGTGCCAGTTCATTCTGTAGTTCATGTAGAATGCAGCCTGGGATGTTGTCAGGCCCCATGGATACTGTGTTCTTGGCTTTGGAGAGTGTGGTTTTTACCTGTATAGCCGTAATTACAGGAACTTTGCATTCTTCTGGTATGGAAATGGGCTCTTTAGGGGGTGAGAGGGGGGTAAAGTTAGCACTGAACCTATCTGCTAGGATGTTGGCAATATCAGTTGGTTCTGTATATTTAGTGCCATTTTGCTGTAACTCAGAGCAGGTCTGAGTGTTGCCATTGAGATTCTTGACATGGCTATAGAATGCTTTGTGGTTGTCTTTAGAAACAGTGGCAATTTTGTTTTCATAACTAGCTTTGGAGAATTTTATGAAGGATCTCAGCTTCTTACTGAGGCTGACCAGGGAGTTCCTCCAATCATGGGATTTTACTCTTTTTTGCAGCAGTTTCTTTCTTCTGTTGTAGAGTTTGGTTATGGCAGGGGACCACCAAACTGCCTTCCTTTTTTTGGAGGATAGCATCTTAGTTCTGTTAGGGATAGCATGATCCCTGCACTCATGTAAGTGCTTATAAAGTGCATTTGTGTAGGATTCAGCAGTCGTACCTCTATTGTCTGTCTGCATGGGTGTGTAAACCAGTATATAATCAGGTAGGTTATTAACTGGTTAACTAACAGAACACACACAGTTAAAATAGGGGACTCTCAATCCACGTCTAGACCAGTAACCAGTGGAGTACCCCAGGGCTTGTTGCTAGGGCCCCTATTGTTTGGAATTTACTTTTCAGAAGTACAGGCTAAAACAAAAGGTGTATGGCTAACAAAGTTTGCAGAAGACTGCAAACTGGGCATGATCATTGAATCCACCAGTGACACTGAAACCCTTCAGTAAGGTCTTACTCAAACCAACGACTGGTGCCAAAGTCATGGGCTCAAGCTAAATGCTAAAAAGTGTATCATCATCCCTTTCGGAAAAGGAGACATCTCTGCTAAGTATCACACTGAAAGCAACACCCTAAGTACCCAATCGGTGGTAAGAGATCTGGGCACACAGGTTGACAGCAACTTCTGCTTTAACCAGCATATTTCCACAGTGGTCAGAAAAGCCTTTTGCATACCCATCTCATCAATAAGGGCATTGCCTCCAGAAAAAAAGAGGTTATAACCCCTTTGTACTCCTCTCTTATTAGACCAGTTATAGAATACAATGCGCCCTTCGGTATGTACCTCCCTAGGCACCTCCAACAATTGGAGAGACATTAGAGGTATCTTACAAAGAAAATTTATGTTTTCTAACACCTATCCTGTGTTGATACACTAAATCCCTGTTGCTATACTCAATGTCCTAAAGACTAATCGGGGGCGACCTCTGCCTAGCCTATAAGGCATCCATAGACCCTGTCCTGATGGAAGTGCTACATATTAACAAGACAAATTACATTCGCTGCACCCATTCTAGAGACCTCAACATGAGAAGTGATATTAACAAAACCTGCTGGAGAGACAGGCTCATCTCCCAGAGGCTCCCCTACTCTGGAATTCCAGTCCTAGTAAAACAGAGCCCTTCACTGACCTTCTTCAAGCGTAATCTGGATAATTGGATGGGAAATTGCAAATTCACCCTTGGGATTCTACCTGCATCCCTTCTGGACATGAACAGCAGGAGATGAGTCAAATCTACTACTAGCACCATTAAAAGAGGGAAAAACTTGGCTAAACTTATAAGGGCCTCAGGGCCATTAGCCTAGTAACCTCCTATGATAAAATTGCGGACCTGGAGCTGATATCAATAGGTAGCAAGATATAAGAGGAGATGCTAAAGAAGATATTGGATAGGTTTTAGACAAAAAGTAATTCAGTAGATAAAATGGGTCTATATTAGAACACAGAACTTTCACAATTTCGCGTGTTCTGATATCGAACCCTTTTAATCAGAAATTTAAAACATCGAAGATACAGAACAGCAAATTTTTTCCTAGGGAAAAAAATTGCTGTTCTAAAACACATACACACAACACAAGCACACCAAACAAACAGCAATCTGCACACATACACCTAAACTCTTACACCAAACCCTACACTAAACTATACATACACCACTAACTATCCACTTACCTTAACCCAAACCCTAACCCTAAGGTCCGTCACTATCGCACAGTCACCTCACCCGCTCCCTAACCCTAACTCACCTACCTGCCCTAACTCTCACATCCACACAATTGCACACTTACCTGACCTGCATCCTAACCCTAACTCACTTAACCCGCCCTAACCCTCACATCCACTCAATCGCACACTTACCTGAACCCAACCCGTAACTTTCCACCACAGTTCTGAAAATACTGAAGCAACAGAAACGGACAACTGAATTCTTTCCCTAGGAAAAAATTTGGTTTTCCGTTTCTTCGATATTTTCAGCGTTCACTGAAAATGGGTCTATATTAGAACTCTCTAAATTTTGAAAGTTCAGTGTTCTAATATAGACCCGATAAAATATATTATGGTTTCTTAGAGATTTTTTCAGGGAATCCTTTTAATTTTTTGAGATTGTATGATGAGAGATTTGGACAAGGGATAAGAGATAGATATGCTGCTTCTGGATTTTAAAAATGCCTTTGATATAGTTCTCCACAGGTGTTTAACTGAGAAGCTAAGAGAAATGTTTTTGCTTGTTATGTAAATAAAGTGATGTCTGTGGACTTTGTCCAGCAATAACCTTGGCTATAAGAGCAAATGCAAAGACTGTTGTAAGACAGGTTTGTGGTTTTTATGGGGTGAAGGCCAGATCTGAGAATTTTGTTGAACCAGCATAAAATTCTAGGTTTTTGGAGCATTTGTCAAGGGGAATACTCTCTTTAAGCACAGATACATTGGTTTCAAGTGTATAAAGTCAGCTGTAAACCTGCACTTTTTTTAAGGACAGTGTAATTTTAGTATGTCAGAAGTTATTTTGAAAAATGCAGTGGAGTCTGGAATATTTTTGTGTAGAGTATTACTGCTGGAGGGGAGATTGTCCAAAGAGTGATCATCTCAGAGGCAGTAGTCCAGTGAGAAGTTCATAACAGGCAGTGGAATTCTTAGTAATGGAAAACCTGGAGGTTGCCTGACTTGAGAGTGTCTGCTAAAAAGACTTTCAAATGTTTCTGTACAGGTAACCTTAACAGTGAGAGACTCTGTTACAAAGAAATTAGTTTGCTTACTTGTGAACATCCCCTGGATGTTTGTTACTTTGACTTTTTATTTTCTGGAAAGAGACTTTTGTATTGAAAGGCTTCATGTTCCAGTGAGCTCACAAGTGGGTGTAATTTCAAAAGACTGTCGGCACTAAGAGCGCTACTGTGCATCTACTGTAAGTACTGTCACCAACAAGGCTTAAGGACTGAACTATTTAGCCTACTTCTAGCATCCTGTTTTTTTTTATTTTACATTTTCGTGAAGTTGGACCATTTTTGTGCTGACCCAATAAAACCTTAATTGTTCGAGAAGTTGGGTGTATCCACTTCCTGAAAAAATTACAATGTATACATGAAGAGTCTGCAGGATAGAAATGTATATAGTACTGGGAAGTGGAATAGAGTGCCTAGAGAGGAGTTGCGGTATTGTATTAGGAAGTCAGGAGTGGCAGAGAAGTATGTAAGAGTGGCACAGGATATGTACAAGGGTAGTGTGACAGCGGTGAGGTCTGTAGTAAGAGTGACGGATACATTCAAGGTGGAGATGGGATTACATCAGGGATCAGCCCTGAGCCCTTTCTTATTTACAATGGTGATGGACAGGTTGACAGATGAGATTACAATGGAGCCCCCGTGGACTATGATGTTTGCGGATGACATTGTGATTTGTAGTGAGAGTAGGGAACAGGTTGAGGAGACTCTGAAGAGGTGGAGATATGCTCTAGAGAGGAGAGAAATGAAGGCCAGCAGGACTAAGACAGAATATATGTGTGTGATTGAGAGGGAGGACAGAGGAATGGTGAGGATGCAGGAAGTACATCTGGTGAAGGTGGATGAGTTTAAATACTTGCTATCAACAGTTTCACAGTAACGGTGAGTGTGGAAGAGAGTGCAGGCAGGTTGGAGAAGAGTGTCAGGAGTGATTTGTGACAGATGGGTACATGTAAGAGTGAAAGGGAAGTGGTAGTGAGACCAGCTATGTCATATGGGCTGGAGACAATGGCACTAATGAAAAGACAGGAGTCAGAGCTGGAGGTGGCAGAGTTAAAGATGTTAAGATTTGCACTGGGTGTCATGAGGATGGACAGGATTAGAAAAGAGTACATTAGAGTGTCAGCTCAGGTTGGATGGTTTCAAGGCCAGAGACATACCTCTCAACTTTATAGATTTTCACAGAATGTCCAGATTTTTCCCTCATACTTTTGGTATATTTTTCATAAAATTGTGGTTTTCTGCCAATTTCGTGGCAAATCATTAAAGATTGAAGTTAGAAATTAATGACAGACATTTGAGTTTCAGAATTCATACCCTTAATAAAATTCATGCTAATGCAAAACCTGTTATAATATTAACTTTCTAAGTTTGTAAGAGCGATATTTAAAAACTGTCCCTATTTTTGGGCCTTTGTCCCACTTTTGTTTATGGTTTTGTCTAGATTTCTTGCTCTTAGAGGTTGAGAGGTATAGCCAGAGAGATGAGATTGCATTGGTCTGGACATGTGCTGAGGAGGGATGCTGGGTATATTGGAAGGAGGATGCTAAGGATGGAGCTGCCAGGTAAGAGGAATATAGGAAGGCTTAAGATAAGGTTTATGGATGTGGTGAGAGAAGACATGCAGGTGGTTGGTGTGACACAGCAAGATGCAGAGGACAGGAAGAAATGGAAACAGATGATCCACTGCAGTGTCTCCTAATGGGAGCATCTGAAAGAAAAAGAAGAAGAAGAGGACTGGCAGGTGGAAGAGAATATGAGTACTTAAAGGAGGTAAACACTGATGTGGGAGAAAATGTACAAACCTCACATGGACATGGACTGCAGTTTATAACCAAATCCGAAACCATGAAGCTTTTGAGAGCAATGACATCGCTTACCACTGCTTCATCCCCATACAGTGGGGGTTACAGGGAAAATTATGGACTAGATGGAGTATTGGAAGAAGAAGAGAAAGCAGTGGGATATACTTAATTGGGAAACACCTCATATATGTAAGGTGATTAAAAAGGTGTTGCTACTATTCTTTTAAATATATATATATATATATATATATATATATATATATATATATATATATATATATGTATATACACTGGGCTATCTACAGTATATGTTTATCAAAGATGCTAGGTCCAAGACAAAGGTACAGTAGGTAGGTTTGTAATGGGTTTGGACAAAATACTATGGAGCTGTGAGGCGGTAGCTGAGATGTAATAATGAAAAGTCTGACGTAGTGCATTTTGGTGAGATAAACGTTAATACTAAATACTTATTAGGCAATTATGAATTAGAAGCTGTTCAGGAGTAAAATGATTTGGATGTAGCAGGATACTAATATTCTTGAGTAGGGATGTGGATTCTATTGAAATCAAGGACTTTATTAGTAAAAACTTACTTTAGATACTATATATTATAGTTTGGGGTATATTTTAAAAAATAAAATATATAGACAGTAATTTTTTTACTGTAGGTCCATAGATAATTTCTAGGTTAGCTGCCCATGTGGGCCATTATAAGCCTAGTCAATTGGTTCCCTATTAAGTAACTGAATGCTTAATATAGCAAACGCTGTTTAATCAACAGCTAAATGTCGAAATGGCAAAATCCTGAAGACACGAAACAGCGATTTTTTTCCCCAGGTTATTTTCGTGACTTTGCCATTTCCTCCACTGTGGTGCGATCTCGGAGTTGGTATATTTAAGTGGGGGGGGGGGTCAAACACCCCACTATATTTTGTGGGGTTTTTTTTTTTTTCTTTTTTTTCTTGCGGACTAGCGACCTGGGGAAAAAAATCGCTGTTCCGTTTGTTCGGAATTTTGTGTTTTCGTTTTTTTTGGGTTGATTATACAGTGTTCACTATTTTAAGCATTCGCTGTTATAATATAGACCCTAGCCAACTTACCTTCAAAGGAGAGAATCATACTTTGTACCAAAAGGGCATCCAAGATGATTAATGGTAATAGAAGTTTGAATTACAATGACAGACTGCAGGGTTTGAACTTGTGTCTGTAAAGGGTGAAAGGAAAAAGGCAAACAAGATATAGCTTAACAGAATACAAAAGAGACATGTTGGAAGTATTGGTTTTATAGTTATTTATATAAGAAGGTGAGAGATGCACTTACACAGCCAAACTGGAAGCAAAGCTCTCTCCAGCCAAGATTGTGCTAGACAGTCAAGAGGAGAAGGTTAACACCTGCACTACACCTCAAGTAACACATAGCCCTTCAAAACCCACACCATCAACACCCACACATAGCAACACTAAACCCACATATGCGGAGGCCCTTAACATTAACTTGCTCAAGCAACAAGGACCTCCGAGCTGAAATGCAAACAAACACCAGTCACAACCAAAATGACACATAGCTCACAACACCAGTGTGCCACCCAACAACAGCCCCTAAGGCAAGACAACGTACCCAACACTTTAGTCATAGGTGACTCTATAGTCAGGCACACTGATGTCCCACTCACCAGGCTGAGCAAGGAGAAAATTACAGTCAGCTGCCTGTCGGGGTGCCAGGATTCGCAACATAATGCATGTACTCAAGTCATTCCACAACAAGCACAAATACGACTCTGTCATTGTCCATGTTGGAGTGAATGACTTGTGACATACCTCCCTGAACTGCAAGAAAAGAGACATGGAAGAGCTCTTGGATCAGGTTGCCATGGCAGGTATGACCCTAGCCCTGAGTAGCATCCTGCCTTCATCCAGAATGATACAACAGTACAACGACAAAATGATTGACTTCAACAATTGGCTAAGCTTCTGGTGTCATTCAAAGGGGATCCAGTATCTGTCTGCCTGAGACGACATGATCGACAAACCATGATGCTTTGCCAGAGATGGCCTGCACCTGTCACCCCTGGGATTCAGGTTACTGGCTAAAGCTCTTGCCATCCCTATAGTGCCTTTTTTAGGCAAGGTTCAAAGGACTAAAACCACCACTGTAACAGATACAAGCATGCAAAATCTGAAGGTAATGCTACTCAATGCTAGAAGTCTAAACCTCAAAATGCACTCTCTCGAGGCAATCCTAAAAATGGAGAACATCGATATCTGTGCAGTAACTAAGACCTGGTCCAAGACTCCAGAGAGCACCCCTGTAATACCAGGCTACAACTCTTACCACACTTTTTGGCCACCAAACCAAGACTAAAACACTAAAGGTGGAGGAGTGTCCATATTCACCAAGGATATTCACACCTCCAGGCTAGTTGCCCAATACAATGCATCTGAAATTCTCCTGGTGCAACTAATACTAGGTAAGACTGCAATCCAAATTGTAGCTTGCTACAGATCCCCCACCATGCCCCAAGATTCTCACTACACCTTTCTAAACATACTGGAAAATATTAAGATACAACCAAACACCCTAATACTGGGTGATTTCAACTGCCCTGCTATTAACTGGAAAAACTACTCGGGTACAAACACCTTTTCCCAACGGTTCTTGGAATTCATAAATTCCAACGCCCTGGATCAACTAATCCATTGTCCCACCAGGGGCTCCAATATCCTAGACCTGGTCATTACCAACATAGGAGATAGATGAAAATGAACAACAAGGACAGGAACCAACTCTTTCAGCAACAACAGAAACAATGAGTGAGTCCCAGCTCTACTTTCAAAGTCTGGAAATATTTATTCATAAACTTCAATATATTTACAAAGTTAATTTTCAATCTCTCTAGCGCCTCGGCCAACAGACTTTTCAGAGTAAAAAACTAGCAGTCACAAAAAGACCACTTATATACATTTATAAAACATTTCATTACATTCAATTAAACTATTATTCAATTAAAACAAAAAATTTTTTTTTAAAGGTATAGCCTTAAACAAGGCTTTGCCAGTTGCATTCCTTATTTAAACCATACGGAGCCAAAGTACCATATTTCATAATTAAGATAGACTCCTTCTGTCTTAATACACTTTTTTGAAAATCAACATTATTAAAATGAAGTGGTACATGTTCTAAAACTGTTGTTTTTAAACAACTAATATCCCCACCATGACATAAGTTAAAATGTTCTGCAATAGGACTAGTTAACTTTTTGTTTTTTACATCTCTAACATGTTCTTTTATTCTGTCTGCCAACATTTTCTTTGTTTCACCAATATAAAATTTCTTGCATGGGCAAAAAATAACATAAATCAACCCCTTACGTCTGCATGTATACTTGGCCCTAACACTAAAACTTTTCCCATTAATTTTTTCTACTTCAGTTACTAAATATTTACACACTGAACAATTTCCACATGGGAAGGTTCCCAGCTCTTTCAAATTATTTCCTACTTGAATTATAGGTTGTTTAAAAATACTATGGACTAAAAAGTCCCTAATACTTTTAGCTTTTTTGTATGACACAATCAGTCTAGTATTATTTAAAGAGTCAACTTCATTTTTAATAATATACCAATATTGTTTAATCACTTCATTCATAATATGGGAAAAATTTGTATATTTTGTCACAAAAAATATTTTTTCTTCACTAATTGAATATTTATTATATCGATGTTCATCATATTTTTCATCAGTCATTTTTATATCAAAACTATTTTTAAACACTTTTATAATACTATTCTTAACTGAGGTAACATCATAACCCCTATTAATGAATAACTTAGCCATTCTTAAAGATTCATCAAAAGCTAAATTAACATCAGAATTGAGTCTTTTTATTCTCATAAACTCTCCATAGGGGATACTTTTTAACGTATGTACTGGGTGACAACTACTCCCACACATTTTCCAACTGATTTCATCAAATTTTCTATGTATACTAGTGTGTATAAGCTGATTATTAATACCTTTAAGACAGATGTCCAAAAAACTAATTTCAGAACCTATCTGTACATCACCAAATTTGATACCATATTTATTGATATTTAATTTATGTATAAATTCATCAGAAAATTCATAACCACCTTTACATATAAAAATAAGATCATCAATAAATCTATAATATTTTATGACATATATATTAAAGAAATGCAATTTATACAAAAATTCATTCTCAAACAGCCCCATAAATAAATTAGCATAAGCTGGAGCAAAAGCTGCTCCCATCGCTGTTCCAGTTAATTGCTTATATAATTTGCCATTAAATTCAAACGCATTATTTTTTAAACAAAATTCCACCATCTCTAATACATAATGCGTTTTGGGACAATCACTCAAAAAAAACTTAATAGCTTCCAATCCCCAAAAATGGGAAATATTTGTATAAAGACTCTCTACATCTGCAGTGATGAAATACATTCCTTCCTCCCAACTTATATTCTTAATATTTTGTAAGAAATCGTAAGAATCTTTAATATAAGAAGGTAATGTCATAACTTTATCAATTAGTATATCATGTAGTAAACTACACATATTGTATGTAAAGAAGCCATGGGCTGATACAATTGGACGCCCTGGAGGACTGTCTAAATTTTTGTGTATCTTCGGCAGACAAAAAAATCTTGCCATTTGACTATTTTTAATAATTATTTTATGGTCAACATCCGACTTTGTAAAATAATGTAGCCTAATTCCTTTCTGTAATAAATTCATGAAGTCAACTTCTGCTTCCTTTATACTTATTAAATCAATCTCAAGATATACATTTTTATTACCCAGATGTTTCATGCACATCTCATAATAATCACAAGCATTTAGTATAACCAGTTTACCCCCTTTATCTGAGGGCTTAAACACTATGTTCTCATTTTTACTAAGTGCTCGTAATTTATTCCACTCTATTCTAGTCAGATTATAATGATGCTTTTGTTTCAAAAAACATTCCAATTCCCTTTCTACCATTAAATTTAGTACACATTCAAACTTTTGTATTAGTGTATTTCTATACGGAGGCATAAAAGAACTATTTGATTTTAACCTTTTTGTATTAAATGTACTGTATGCATTAATCATGTCTTCATTATCTGAAGTACACGAGTAAAAACTCTCATCACTCTCACTATCACTGTTAAATATTTCCACAGCAGAGCTGTTATCACTAGCGGAAAGACCAGAAGTATGTCTAGAGAAATATTCTCTAAGATTCATTTTACGGAATAGTTGAAATAATTCCGTTTTTACTTCATATTTTTTTGGGAAGCAGGTAGGAACAAATTTCAACCCCCTTTCCAAAATACCCATTTCCACATTATCCAACATGTAATTTGATAAATTTACAACATAATTATTACTTACAGTTTCACTAGCACATTCAAGTCCATCTACCTCTTTTAAAATGTCCATCGCCCGAGTCTCTATGGCGTTCTGAATTATTCCAGCCCCTTTTCCTGGTATTTGTGTATTGTCCATTAAAATTCGAAAACGTCTTCTGGAAACCTTCCGAATTCGCGGCTCCTGGTAGTTCAGGAAAGTTCTCTCTGTCATCTTCTTCCCATGACGACGCACCACTTTCACCTGACAGGATGCCTTTACTTTTATACGCTTCAGACACTGGATTTCCTCTCTGGAACTTAACAGCCTTCTTCCTGATTCTCTGATTATTGGTGAACACAAACGCCCTCTTGTGTTCATAATCTTTAATGTCTCTATTTAACTTGTATTTTTTACGGTCAATAAGATCTTTCTCATAGTTGGTTAATTTTATATTTATACCCACCAGGAAATTCTCCAAAGTGGTACTGGAGGTCAGGCTAACCAATTGATCACATACTTGCTTCATTTCATTCACAAGTTTATCTTTCTTAATATTATCTCTCTCAGTTAAAATTGAAACCCATTCAACACTGCACCGATGTGCAGCCGCTATCCAGCGTTCATGAAATTTCTGATCTAATTCATCATTAAGATCAAATGGTGTAGAAGGGTTCTTAACTGATCTTAGACCACGAGGTGTAATATCTAATTCAGTGTATCTTTCAAGACTACCAATGTTGTAAAATACCGCTGTCTCTTTAAATATTAACTTCTCCAATTTCGTACATAAATCCTGTGCATCAGGATTATCAGGTATAGTAACTTTTTTGCCCACCGTGGCAAAAGGATTAGTGACAGTCCTCATTCTTGAATTTTCCCACTTTTTCATAATACCCAGACCAGAGCCTCCTGGACCTTCAGGGATTGTTTTCGTTAAAACAGGTTCAACTTCATTATTCGTAAGAACATTGACACGACCAGAATTCTCACCATTGCGTTGAAACATGTCCAAACCAGACTCTCTAAATATACGCGGAAAGGAGCACATGGACTCACTAGTCATATTAAAAATGAACAACAAGGACAGGAACCAACTCTTTCAGCAACAACAGAAACAATGAGTGAGTCCCAGCTCTACTTTCAAAGTCTGGAAATATTTATTCATAAACTTCAATATATTTACAAAGTTAATTTTCAATCTCTCTAGCGCCTCGGCCAACAGCCTTTTCAGAGTAAAAAACTAGCAGTCACAAAAAGACCACTTATATACATTTATAAAACATTTCATTACATTCAATTAAACTATTATTCAATTAAAACAAAAAATTTTTTTTTAAAGGTATAGCCTTAAACAAGGCTTTGCCAGTTGCATTCCTTATTTAAACCATACGGAGCCAAAGTACCATATTTCATAATTAAGATAGACTCCTTCTGTCTTAATACACTTTTTTGAAAATCAACATTATTAAAATGAAGTGGTACATGTTCTAAAACTGTTGTTTTTAAACAACTAATATCCCCACCATGACATAAGTTAAAATGTTCTGCAATAGGACTAGTTAACTTTTTGTTTTTTACATCTCTAACATGTTCTTTTATTCTGTCTGCCAACATTCTCTTTGTTTCACCAATATAAAATTTCTTGCATGGGCAAAAAATAACATAAATCAACCCCTTACTTCTGCATGTATACTTGGCCCTAACACTAAAACTTTTCCCATTAATTTTTTCTACTTCAGTTACTAAATATTTACACACTGAACAATTTCCACATGGGAAGGTTCCCAGCTCTTTCAAATTATTTCCTACTTGAATTATAGGTTGTTTAAAAATACTATGGACTAAAAAGTCCCTAATACTTTTAGCTTTTTTGTATGACACAATCAGTCTAGTATTATTTAAAGAGTCAACTTCATTTTTAATAATATACCAATATTGTTTAATCACTTCATTCATAATATGGGAAAAATTTGTATATTTTGTCACAAAAAATATTTTTTCTTCACTAATTGAATATTTATTATATCGATGTTCATCATATTTTTCATCAGTCATTTTATATCAAAACTATTTTTAAACACTTTTATAATACTATTCTTAACTGAGGTAACATCATAACCCCTATTAATGAATAACTTAGCCATTCTTAAAGATTCATCAAAAGCTAAATTAACATCAGAATTGAGTCTTTTTATTCTCATAAACTCTCCATAGGGGATACTTTTTAACGTATGTACTGGGTGACAACTACTCCCACACATTTTCCAACTGATTTCATCAAATTTTCTATGTATACTAGTGTGTATAAGCTGATTATTAATACCTTTAAGACAGATGTCCAAAAAACTAATTTCAGAACCTATCTGTACATCACCAAATTTGATACCATATTTATTGATATTTAATTTATGTATAAATTCATCAGAAAATTCATAACCACCTTTACATATAAAAATAAGATCATCAATAAATCTATAATATTTTATGACATATATATTAAAGAAATGCAATTTATACAAAAATTCATTCTCAAACAGCCCCATAAATAAATTAGCATAAGCTGGAGCTTAATTGTTTTAATTGAATAATAGTTTAATTGAATGTAATGAAATGTTTTATAAATGTATATAAGTGGTCTTTTTGTGACTGCTAGTTTTTTACTCTGAAAAGGCTGTTGGCCGAGGCGCTAGAGAGATTGAAAATTAACTTTGTAAATATATTGAAGTTTATGAATAAATATTTCCAGACTTTGAAAGTAGAGCTGGGACTCACTCATTGTTTCTGTTGTTGCTGATAGGAGATAGATGCTCCACACCAGTGGTCACCCCCTCATTGGTCAGGTCTGACCATAAGCAATTCACCCTTGACATTCACATCCAACCCCAGCCCCCAGTAAGGAAACCTTCATAAAAATCTTCTCCAAAGCCAGCTTCATGCTACTTAAGTCAGAAGTGACAAACATCATGGCACCCATGCAGATGGGAGCTGAAAGTTCGACTGCTGAATCCTACACTATGGCACTGTATGAGCACATCCACTCGTGCATGAATCGTGCCATCCCAAATAGAACCAAGACACTCTCCTCCAAAAAAAGGAAGCCAATCTGGTGGTCCCCTGCCATAAATAAACTATACAACAGAAGGAAGAAACTGTTGCAGAAAAGAGGAAAATCCCAGGATGCAAAAAACTCCCTTACCAGCCTCAGTAAGAAGCTGAGATCCCTCATAAAATCCTTCAAAGCTAGTTACGAAAATAAAATTGCCAAAGATTCCAAAGACAACCACAAGGTGTTCTATAGTTATGTCAAGAATCAAAATGACAATGCTCAGATCTGCTCTAAGCTACAACAGAATGGCATTAAATATACTGATCCCAAGGATATTGCCAATATCCTGCAAGATCGATTTAGTGCCAACTTCACCCCCCTCTCACCCCCTAAAGGGCCCATCTCAATACCAAACGATTGCCAAATTCCGGTAATCACGGTCACACGGGTAGAAACCGTACTCTCCAAAGCTAAGAATACAGCATCCATGGAACCAGATGACATCCTGGGCTGTGTACTACACGAGCTACAAAATGAACTGGCATCTCACCTAAGTGTCATGTTTAATCATAGCCTCACCTCAGGCTTTGTGCCCACTGAGTGGTGCACAGCTACAGTTATCCCACTCCACAAGGAGCGATCCACCTTGGATCCTGGGAACTACCGTCCCATCAGTCTGATGAGCCTGATCTGCAAGGGCATGGAATGCATTATCATGGAACTTATAAACAAAGACATTGGCAACCTTCAAACACTGGACCCCACCCAGTTTGGGTTTGTGAAGGGTCGATCTTGTCTCCTGAACCTGATTAACTTCTTTGAATAAGTCTCCAGAGTTGTGGACAAAGGTAAGGTGGTCCACACAGCCTATCTGGACCTTGCCAAGGCCTTCAACACCATCCCCCACTCTGGAATCATAGATAAACTTACTAAGCTGGGCATAAATCCCTACATCACTCAATGGGTTGCCAACTGGCTTACTGACAGAACCCAGACTGTAAAAGTAGCCGACTCCAATTCCAGCTCCAGACAAGTGACAAGTGGAGTACCTCAGGGTTCAGTCCTGGGACCGCTCTTGTTTGGCATCTACTTCGCTGAAGTACAGGCCAACACTAAAGGACTCTGGCTAACAAGGTTCGCAGATGACTGCAAACTGGGAGCCATTATTGAATCCCCAAATGATGTGGATATTCTACAAAAGGGCCTTACAGAAACAGATGCCTGGTGCCAGAGCCATGGGCTCAAGCTTAATGCCAAGAAATGTATAGTTATCCCCTTTGGGAAAAAACATGTACCCATGAATTACCACAAAGGTGGCACTACACTAAACACCAAAAGTGTGATGAGAGACTTAGGGACACAGGTGGACAGTGGTCTCACCTTCGATAACCACATCGCCACAACAGTCAGAAAATCCTTCTATGTGGCACACCTCATCAGTAAGGGCTTTTCATCCAGAAAAAAGGAGGTCATTGTCCCACTGTACTCATTCCTCATTAGGCCCATTATAGAGTACAACACCTCATTTGGTATGTACCTCACAATACATCTGCAACAGCTGGAAAGGCCGCAGAAATACCTCACTAAAAGAATCACAGGCCTAAAGCAGATGCCCTATGCTGACAGTCTAAAAAAACTATACCCTGTGGTATATCATCTACTCAGAGGCGATCTTTGCTTAACATACAAGGCCAAGTCAAACCCTGAGCTGTTGGACATGCTCCACTTAAAGAAATCCCAATCCCTCAGAGCCACACATGCCAGGGATCAAACCTTGTCATCACAATGAACAAAACATGCTGGAGGGATAGGTTCCTGACCCAGAGACTCCCCATACTCTGGAATAGACTGCCCATGTCAAGCAGAGCTCCTCCTTGGCCCTCTTCAAAAGGAACCCTGATGATTGGATGGGAGATAGGAAATTCACCCTGGGGATCATGTCAGTCGCCCTGCTAGACAGGGATCCAGGGAAGTAATTATTATGGGAAGAAATATCCGAGGAATTGTTTGGCTAGGCTTGTAGCTGATAGCCTAATACCAACCTATGAACCTATGAACCTATAAGGACAAATAAACCATGTCTAAGAAGACTTGTGCTGCAACCAGTTGAGTGACAGTACTCTTTTAGGTGTTAATAGCCTGTGTAATCTGCTACCCAGCCATTTGTACAGCCTTTTCATCTGATGAAAGTCATATGAATAATTAGTCATTTTTTGCAGCTAAATCTGTATGTCTGAACTCAATGTCTCTAGCATGATAAACAAAGGGAGTTATCTGCAATATTCATCTTCTTTCTTAACAATAGTCCGAGCTTTCAGTGCTTGATTACTAGGAATGTATCTTCCTGGGCTCAAAGATGATTATAAAAATCACCTTAGGGGGTTCTGGATGTTAAAAGTCCACATAACTAGCCAACACTGGGAGCCCCAGTGTACGAGATACCAGAGTCAAAAAGCTAAATCAAGCAGAAAATCAATTCTTGCTATCCCAGCCCCAAGATGGGAATCAATGAATCCTGGCTAGCTCCAGTTACCAACCTCATATCTGCTTAATGGAGATTATCCTTAAAAGGACCATTCAGTCTTTATCTTGGTTTAAAACCTTTTTCAGTTTCCTTCAGTATAGTTTTAAACTCACGCATCCTGTCCTTAAAAGGATGTGGGTAGTACCAAATATTTATTTAATTTTAAGATACCGGTTATCAAAACAAATATCTCCTTATAAAAAAAATTAAATATGTGGTACTTCCCGTGTCTTTTTAAGGATGGCATACATGATTTTAAAGCTATACTGAAGGAATCTGAAAAAGATTTTAAGCCAACATAAAGACTGAAACATCCTTTTAAGGGTAATCTCCATTAAGCACCTACAAACTTGGTCACCGGAGCTAGCCAGGATTCATTGATTCCCATTTTGGACTGGGATATCAAGAACTGATTCTCTGCTTGACTTGGGTTCAAAGATGACTCAAACTACTTGTGGGTTGGGCCTTTACCCTGTTTGACTGGTTACTGCATGTCTTGGGGCACTCAAACCAATAATCTGTCAAATTGTCACTTCAGCTTTCAGAAGCACGGTTTTTATATGTTTATTAAAAAAGACACTTGTTAACACCAATGTTGAAGAAATCTATTCTAGATTCTTATGAAACTGATAGCTACCACCCTAAATCTAGCACTCCATTTGGAAGGGTTATCAAAAGAGTACATAGCTGGATTTCATTTTAAAGGATCGTGGATTACATTTCAAACTGGATTAGAGACTAGACATTGCACTAAGTCTGTCTTCACTAGGATAATGCATTGTTCTCTGACTGCGAGTTCAGTGTTATTATTCTGCTTTGGTCTTCTTTGATCTTTTATCAATATTTCATCTGGCTGACCATGTCATTCTACTGAAGTACCACCATACTTACTGCAGGATATCTGGCACATTTCCTTACTGTCTTACCTCCTACATTTTAGGACAGACACAAAAGGAAGTGTTGAAAGTTTATTCCACAGCATTTTACATTTTCACTTCTGGTACCCTGTGGAGCTCCATTTTGGGGTCCATCAGTTTTCACTTATAAGCTTCCTATAGAAGTGCTTATTTAAGGAAGGTGTCTCTGTTATTACTGCCATGCCAGTGATATATAGTTGTACAGCCATAGCAGACTGTGTTAGAAATATAGTTTGATGCACTTGATATATTCCATCCTCCCCTTCCTGCTTGTAATATTGGCACTTCCAGGTTTTAATTCAGTGCATCAGGTTTGTCAAATTATTGCCTTTTGACCTGCAAGATAGTTATGGAAATACATCTTTTATGCTTTGTATGCCTTCACCTTCTCTGAAGTTTGCATTAAAGTGTATGGATTCCTAGCCTGTGGCTGTCTTGGTGAGTTAAACTATCTGTCTACATTTGTTTTTTTTCTACTAACAGAATCTGCACACTCTGTACAGACCGCTTGCACAACAATTGAGTACAGCATAGTAAATTCATTTAAAGCCTGGGGCTAATCAAAAGTCTGTTTTGCAGCACTTGTTTGATTAAACTTCAATAACTATTTAAACTTCATTACAGTGGCATGCCTGCATTTACACTGTTTGCTATTAGAGTGACATCTATTTGAGAAAGGACTTGTTTTTTTTTCTCTGTTCGGAAGATATAGTCACATCTGAAATTATGCTGTATTAGCAATCTTTCGAACGTATTTGTTTCTGTGTGCTATTTGAAGCCGATACATTTTAAAACGCTGTCTGTTCTTGGGATTGCATGTCTAATTTACTGAACTCTCTCCCCAGGATTCAGCAAGCTCTGCACGGTGTGCAGGAATAGTGCAAGAGCTGCAGCACCCAATATAGCCGCCAAGAGATCCAGGAATGAGCTCCCAGCACGAGCGCTCCTACATTATTCCTGCATGGACACCACTGCTATTTGCTAATTACTCCATTTGCAGGTGAAAACCATGCAAATGAGGTGAATTAGTGATCTAGGAAGCAGGCAGGCGTCTGTGCAGGAATAGTGTAACCTGCAGAAATGTATTTGGTTACTAACTGAATACATTTCTGCAAATTACAAAACAGAGGCATGACAGCTCCAAAGAAAGCATGTATTCAATGGAGCAGGCATGCCAATGGCTAAATATATGGCCATTGGCATGATAAATAGTTGCAAAATTATAAAAAATAACTAATTTTTTTTTTGCCGATTTCAAAGTTTAGGGCAGTGGTGCTCAAATGGGATCGGGCCAAAAATAAGAAAAAAAGTGGAAAATAAGCTTTTAAATCCAAATCAGCATTTTGCCATGATAATCAATAGCATACATAAAACAACAATACCGGGGAGTAGTGGTTACTAAGGGGGAAGGCTGAGTGTGAGTGTGGTAACTATAAATTAGCATTCTGTTTTATGCAAATGAGGGGATTGATACTGAATCACAGATTTCCTCTCAGTGTTAGTTTGCACCCAACCGTATAGGTGCAGCAATACGACAGTGCAAATCTAAGAGCTGAATGACTTCATAAGGGGGTGTGTCATGCTTGCCGTAAGCTCATTGGAGCTCTGTGGCTTGTGTTTGCCCTTAGCTAAGCACAGCTAAGGAAGGGGGTGTGTCAGATGTTCCTGAACACTGTGTATATAGCCTAAACGGGTGTGCATGCCACGCACCAGGTTGTGTATACAGCCTAAATGGGTGTGCACGCCGCGCACCAGGCTTTAAACAAAAAAAAAAAAAAAACAGGAAATAGCAGTTCTGTTCACATCTGAGCACTGGGTATGCACGGCGCACCTCTGGGCTTAAACGGTAAGCCAATGGGAAGGGAAAACAGCAGTAGGAAGGCAATCAAGGAGAACTAGCATAGCTGGCAGGTGGAATGTATCAGAATTAGCTAAATACACATACAGCAGCCCACCACACTACTATAAAATATGCAAACACCTTTCAGACTGTTTTTTGGGGAAACAGCAGTAGGAAGGCAATGAAGGAGAACTAGGATAGTTGGCAGGTGAAATGTATCAGAATCAGCCAATTACAAATGGAACAGCCTAGCACCAGGGGCGGCTCGTGGCATCGGACTGCCAGACTGCAGCCCCCTCAGCTAAATAATAAAGTGAGAAAATCAAAATGTAAAAAAAAAAAAAATACCTTTATGTTTGTTTAAAACAAAATTAGAGTCCGCGACTCGGAAGTACACGCATGCGCACTTTAACCGCCTCGGGCTGCGGCGGTTTTAAACAGATTTTTTTGTTTGTTTGTTTTGATTGCAGCCGGGTGGAGACAATGAAGGCATAATTGTGATGCCCAGAAGTCTATGCAGTTCCAAACTGCATAGAATTGGAAGGGGCTTGGACTGCGACGTCCGCAGGCATGTCATGACGTGCTTGCTGGGCTAAATGCTGCTGATTGGTTGTCGCTCTCTTCCCGGGCTTTATGTGCTGGGAAAAGAGTGAGAATCAATCAGTCAGTTGTCGGCTTGACTTGTGGATTATTCCGTGACCATTTTTTAAACCTTTTATCGGATTTTACTTTTTTTTTATTTGGGTGGATTTTGTCAGCTGTGCTGCAGCCTGTGCTAGAAGGAAGAACAGAAGAACAAGAAGAAAGAAGAAAGAAGAAGAAAGAAAAGAAGAACAGAGTGAAGGTGCAGAATTAAAGTAAATATTGTAACTGACAGTATAAGAATAAACTATAGCACACCTCAGTGAAACCAATAATCAACCAATTGTGCAGCAAAGCAGCAAAATAAGTATTTCTCGATCAAATGAACTGCAAAATGTTCATTTGTGTGGACTTCATTTAAATGAAAACTGAAATATCGACATTTACAAAGTCGATAACAACACACAGACAAATGTTGACAAGCTACTACACATGCCGATCAACAAACTTGGCACATGCAAAACTTTAACTTAAAAAAATTATAATAAAACATTTTTACAAGACCTCCTCCCCCCGCACTCCAAGATTACAGAGTCTCTGGAAAAGTGTACCCCATGAATTTTGCAATCTCGCACATCTGTTTAGTTGTTGAAATTTACCCTGCCAAACAGATATTGACCAACGATAGGCTCGATAAATTTCAGTACCCCATAAGTGAGTCTGTGTATCAGTATAAATATTTGTCTAAAATTGTGTATGTGTGTCCATTTATAGGTACTTGATGAATAATCAAACTACAATTACTTTAAAGTCTGTTTTCTCAAACAAAACTGTTCAAAAAATGGACTTTTTGAAAAATAAAAAAAAACAAGAATGATTGCAAGTTGGGGACAAGTACCCTGTCACCCATTCACACTCCCTGGTACTTATATGTACCAACTCATATATCACACAGTACAAGTTGGGGACAAGTACCCTGTCACCCATTCACACTCCCTGGTACTTATATGTACCAACTCATATATCACACAGTACAAGTTGGGGACAAGTACCCTGTCACCCATTCACACTCCCTGGTACTTATATGTACCAACTCATATATCACACAGTACAAGTTGGGGACAAGTACCCTGTCACCCATTCACACTCCCTGGTACTTATATGTACCAACTCATATATCACACAGTACAAGTTGGGGACAAGTACCCTGTCACCCATTCACACTCCCTGGTACTTATATGTACCAACTCATATATCACACAGTACAAGTTGGGGACAAGTACCCTGTCACCCATTCACACTCCCTGGTACTTATATGTACCAACTCATATATCACACAGTACAAGTTGGGGACAAGTACCCTGTCACCCATTCACACTCCCTGGTACTTATATGTACCAACTCATATATCACACAGTACAAGTTGGGGACAAGTACCCTGTCACCCATTCACACTCCCTGGTACTTATATGTACCAACTCATATATCACACAGTACAGGACAATGAGGAAAACTCCCATTTCTGTGATCTCACAAAAATAACAGTCTCTCACTTATACAGCTGATGATGTATTCCACAATGACATTTGAACACAGTGTGTGTGTGTGTGTGTGTGTGTGTGTGTGTGTGTGTGTGTGTGTGTGTGTGTGTGTGTGTCAGGTTATTATTATAAAACTGATGTGGTTTCTAGCTTCCTTGCACCAGACTAACTCGTCACAAATGACCATACTAACTCCCTAACTTGTCAACCCCACTTTACCAAAATGTGAGACGCATTGTGTGATAAGTGGACAAAATATGTGACACAAGATAAAATGTGATACTGCAAGCAAGTGTAAAACACAGTAAAAGCAAATGGAGCAATGAGTTTTATTTTTTGCTTCATATAACCTGTGATGATGCCCAACTGTGTTTTTCTCCCTTTTCCACAAGTTTGGGGCATTCAACAGTTTGTAGATATGTAGGTGTTGCAGCTTGTCTGCATGTGTGTGTGTGTGTGGGGGGGGGGGGTACGAGAGTTTGCTCCAGCAGTATAAGTGTATGTTTTATGACCATCAGAGTGCCCGTTTTGAATTGTGACCTCCAAAGGTTTCAGAAATTTTGGGTTGATTAATTGTGCATCCATTGCATGAGATCACAATTATAAATAGTAGATCCTATAAATTATATTGAATTTGTGCTTCTAAATTTCATTACAGCTATGGAAAATTGGCATCCAACAGGAGCACGGAGGAGTTTAAAGGGCAATAAAATTACTGTCACACCTCATAATGTGGCACTTGAAAGCAGTATCCATAGTTTGTTTTACTTTTCTTCTTACTCTCAGTGAAACGATTCATACTTAGAAATATTAGCGAGCTGGATAAGATGATCAATGATGAAAATGAGATTAAGTACGGTGGGTTAGTTCATTAACAGTTTATCTGCTGTTTCTGTGATGAGGTAAAGGGCACAATATGAGAAAAGTTCACCAGGCATTACTCTGTGACTGGTGCAAAAACTGAAATAGAAAATGTCTGTGGGGATGTGTGTCATCTGCAGCCTATACTCCAATTGCTATCCAAATCTGTTCTTACCAGTTTGAGTGGCGCTTCAATTTCCTCACAAGTTTTGCCAGAAAGCTACAAGAAATAGCTATTTACCTTAAATACGCCTTGCTAAGATTCTTAAAATCTCAAGACATTTGCTATTTTTCATATGTTTTGCAGGATGCAAGCTCCCAAATAAGGTGCAAGGAAATATGAAGGAAAGCAAATGGGTGTGTGTGTGTGTGTGTGTGTGTGTGTGTGTGTGTGTGTGTGTGTGTGTGTGTGTGTGTGTGTGTGTGTGTGTGTAAAATGCCCCAGTTACTATATATACTGGTGGCTGGAGAACAAATGGTGTTGGGTAGAGATACTCAGGCTTGAATCCTGTACCTTGTATGCAGGTGTTAAGGACCTGAATTCCCTACCCACCACCATTTGTAAAAAAAAAAAAATTGCAGATTTTTGCCCCATATTTGATCTGATCTGTTCCTCATAATATCTGTGGTTTCTAAATATTGCAATGCTTGATATTTGATGGTGTGGTGGTAGTATTGTTGCTTTAAGGCTGCAGGTTCTTGGGTTTGATTATTGGGTGTGGGGTCTGCATCTTCTTCGTGGGTTTGCTTTTGTGTCCTCTCATGTTATAAAGACATGTCTGCATTATTTCTTCCTGGGCCTCTGCTGAAAATTGTTTTTTTGTTCCAAGTCAGATTGTCCTGATTAACAAATGTTAAATAAAATTGACAGGCATTTGAATTTCACACTTCATATTCTTCAGAAAATACATAGTAACACGACCTTTTATTCAAGCAATTTTCTAAGTTTATAAGATGAATATTTGAAATTTGTCCTTATGTTTGGGACTGTATTACCCCATTATTGGCTTTGTCCATGTTTTTGTGCTAAGGTTGACAAACTTGGCAAGAACTGAATTCACTGAATATGTCTGAAGGCTGTATTCCCTCATTACTGGGTTTGTCCAGGTGTTTTGTGCTAAGATGTTGACAGCTATGGTGAGAACTGAATTCATTAAATGATAGCCATTTAAGTTTCAGTCTTCCTCTCTTTCACAAAGCAGCTGATATGGCATAGTGGTATGTTGCTCTGACTGTTTTGCACAGGGACCTTGGCAGTAAAATGTATGGTGGTAACACAGCATTTTCTACAACTTTCCAAGATTATACAAACAATGTTTAATGTGTCCCTGGTTTTTGGCCTTTTGAGCCCCCACTCCACCCCAATAAATTTGTCTTTTTCCAGATTTCTTGTGCTGCAAAGTTGAGATGCAGTTGAGTATTGAGTAGATTTTACAAGGAGCTGAGAGCTGCAGGGGAAGAGAAGTTTAGTGCTGCTTATAGAAAGCCAGCTTGCAATGTTAATAGCACAACAGGTTGTGTACTTGCTTTTGATGCAGAAGGTTGTTGGTTCTACTCCCACAAAGGGTGAATACTGCTGTACTGAAAAAGTTAAGATACTAACTATTAGCCTGTTATCTGTTTGCCATCCATTTCCTATTGCAATATTACTAGCTTATCATTTTTAATGTAATATAGGCAATTTATTCCTCAGGGGCATCAGACACTTTATTTTTCGATGAAACCATGAAATATAAAGGTTTTTGCTAGCAGCAACCTCTTCATTAGTTACAGATTTATTTAATGTGAAATTATTTAGATGACTTTTTTACTTCTTCAGAGATTGTGCATATTTACTGATAATGGTGGACTGTAGAATTGTGCATATTTACTGATAATGGTGGACTGTAGACGTTTGAGTAGACTTTTATGATGGAAATGTTCTGACTTGGGCAGTTTTGTCATTATTGGTGCATGCATTTTGTTTCATTGTTTACTGGAAAAATGTTCAAAACAATAGGAAGGTGTATTAAAGAGCACATGTATGTTTCATATGCAAGGGGCCTATGATTTGAAAACAGCCCAGAATTAATCTTTATCTGCCACTGGTAAAATTTATTTTCTTTGAATGTGGGTTTCAATGCTGTTTCAATGAATGTGAGTTTCAAGGGCAGAGAAGTTTTAATGCTAAGTTTGTTTAGCAGATGTCTTAGTGTTTGTGCTGTAAAATGCAAAATAAAACTTTCAAATGAAGTCCAAATCATCATAGAAGTAAATCAGTATGCACATTAGTGTTTATGGTAAATGGAGTGAAATAGCCAAGTAATGGATCATTGGAATGGCTGCAGGGGGAGGCTCCATTCGACCATGATTTTGTGAGGGGGAAAGGCGGCAAACTTAGACAGCCCCAGCTGAACTATACCTCCCAACTGTCCAGATTTTCAAAGAATGAATAGATTTTTGCTTCTTATTTTTGGTTTGTTCCTCATAAAATTTGTGGTTTTCTGGTAAATCATTTAGGAATTAAGTCACTAAATAATGATACACTGAATTTCAGACTTCATAACCAATGCATGCTAAAGTAAGACCTGTTGTTCTATCAACTGTCTCAGTTTATACAAGAGCGATTCTTAGTACTGTTTATATGTTCCCCCAATATATTTGGCCTTGTCCAGATTTATTGCATTAACAGGTTGAGAGGTACATGCAAATAAATTGCTTTATAGAATTAGGCATAGCCAACCTCTGAACTGTCCCTGATTTTGGCTCAAAGTGTTGCTCTTCCCCTAATAATCCCTCCGCAAAATAGCAATTTTGGAAGAAAACATGGAGGGTTTACAACTAAGAAATAACTGTAATCATAGTTATAGATTACTTTTATTTCAGAAATGCATGTAGATTCTTTTATTTTGTCAGCTGCTCAAGTTAGCAGTACTGATATTAAAGTGTCCCTTCTTTGACAGGTTCCCAGCTGTATTGTGTGGCTATTTTATATTTTTATATCACATTTTTGGTCCATTTTTCATAAAATTGTGTTTTTTAGCAAATTAGTGACAAATCATTAAAGACTGAAGTTAGAAAATAATGACAGACGTTTGAGTTTCAGATTTCATACCATTCAGAAAATTCATACTAATGCAAGACCTATTCTATTATCTTTCTAAGTTTATAAGAGCAATATTTTAAAAATTGTCCTTGTTTTTGGGCCTTTGTCCCACTTCTTTGTATGGCTTTGTCCAGATTTCTTGCTCTGAGGTTGAGAGGTATGACAAATGTGTCAGGGTCATCACAGTCAGCCAGAGACATTTCAAATTGTGACATACTTGTTGCACCCCACTTCCCCATGTAGTGACTCTGGATGTCTCGAAGCAAGACAAGCAGTAGTTATGCAGTGTAAATGTGCAGGGTATCCCCCCATCCAAGGCAGACACAAGTACTAGAGTGGCTTTTCATCTGTCCTTGATTTTTGCAAAATGGTCTGGTTTCTGTCATATTTTTTGTACTGTTAATTTATGCTTATTACTCAAAGTGCCTGTTGCTCTGTGTTTAAGTAGCAATACTTTAATGACCATCAGGTAAGCTTGGCTGAGATTGTAAGATGCAAGTAAGCTTTAATAAGC
The DNA here is from genome assembly GCF_019279795.1 of Protopterus annectens. Classification (NCBI taxonomy): domain Eukaryota; kingdom Metazoa; phylum Chordata; order Ceratodontiformes; family Protopteridae; genus Protopterus; species Protopterus annectens. The sequence goes on along the minus strand of NC_056726.1, from coordinate 784,484,550 downwards.
ATACTGTTAAAGAATTGCCAAGATTGAAAGCCTTTCTGGTGTTGCCATGTAGGGAATACTTATCTAGAAAATGTATAAGCCTTGGGTATTGAAATGCATATGACAGTATTTGTAATAAAGGACAGGATTACATTATTTTAAGAAGCTCATTACACTTGTTGGAGACTTTCAGTCATCTCTGCAGGCTTTACCCGTCAACTAAACAGAATGCCAATCATGTGTGGTCCATAACCTGTACAGTAATCCTTTTAAACAATGTATCTTGAGCTTATTTCTTGTTTGCTTTTCATTTTTTACTTTGATCATGTTTCCCCCATGAAACAAGTAGATAGTTGTCAGGCAGCAGGTCTTTTTTTGGATAAGGAACATTTTTACAAGTGGGGGCATCAGAGATTTCTACTTTCAGCATGTTACTTGGTACTTTAATAAAGCTGAATATAAATTATAATTAGAACTGCAGTGCAAGAAGTGGTTTGAGTTGAGTGCTGCTTGTTTTTCTTATACTTGATTTTGACTGGCATTCCATTAATGTATTTAAAAAGTAATTTATTTTTTCATGCCTCATAACCTTTTTGTTTCCATCTAGATATTAAGTAAGCTGTCATGCAGCCAATGCATTGAAATATTTTTATTCTTCTACACTTCATTTTGTCTTGATTGGACTCTCATAATGACGGTTTGGCACCCACGGCAGTGTATTTAGTTAGTTTTTGTGGTTTTGAGCATAGCCCCTCCCCTTTCTAGTTGGCCGCAACCCTTCCCATTGACCCCACCCATTCAGCTGTCTCCTGCAGCCCCCCTTTGATTTGAAGTCACCAGCCGCCACTGCCTAGCACACTACTATAAACAATGCAAACACCTTCCAGTCTGGATTTTCCCACAAACTCTACACCACCAGTGTACACAGATGGGGAATTTTTACCTGGCAAAACTAACAAAACGTTAGGGGCTGCTGTCACTCTCATACATCAATATGTGCAAGAGGCTGAGTTTGGTGAGGATGTGAATGCTGATGACCAACCCACAGTGAGGAGAAGAAGAAGAGTGTACAGACCCAGGGTAACCTACCAGGGGCTACATGAGCTGGCAATAGTGGAGTGCTATAGGGTGGACAGGGACATTCTACAGCAAATTGTTGAGCTGTGTTGGCCATGCCTCACACACAGAACCAACAGAGGGGAACCCATCCCAGTGGATACCAAGGTATATGTAGGCTTAAGAATACTAGTCACAGGTACCTTCCAAAGGCCAACTGGGGATATCATGGGGATCTCACAGGCAACAGCATCCAGGGTACTCCACCAGTTCCTGGATGCCATGTCAGCACATGCCGGTGAGCACATATATTTCCTCAACACCCATGAGGCATTGACGAGCAATATGCATCTCTTCCACCAAATAGCAGAATACCTTGAGGTAGTGGATGCTATAGACTGCAGGCAGATACACATCAAAACACCACCTGGAGAGTGGGGTAAGGTCTACATAATTCGCAAGGCTTCCCCTCCATCAACTGCCAGGTCATGTGCAATGCCCAGGGCATTATCTTGAATGTGTGTGCTGGCAGCCCTGGAAGCTATCACGACTCCCACATCTGAAACATGACACAGCTGTACCAGTCATTTGCCAGTGGGGACATCCCATATGGCCACCTAGTGGGGGATGCTTATTATGCACTGGAGCCGTGGGTAATGACACCCATCAGAAGTGCACACACACCCAAACAAGAACTCCATAATGAGGCACACGCACAAACCAGAATCACAGTAAAGCATGTGTTTGGGATGCTCAAGTCACAGTTTCGCTGCCTGGACATATCCGGTAGAGCCTTGCAGTACTCTCCAGCTACATGTACACAAATGCTCATAGTATGTGCCATGCTACACAATATGATCCTGCAGAAATAGCTGCAGCAGGAACAGCACAGGGCAAGGCCACACAGCCTCCCACCATTGCCAAGGCCATCACAGGCACAGAGTGACTCAGAGGAGGAACAACCTAAGCCTGCCCATGTAGGCAGAAGGAGGCGTGCTCAGTATGCCCATGCCTTGGCAAAGAGACAACGCATAGCACATACACTGACATGATAGGGACCCAGGGAATGACATATCTCTCTAACTCATACTTACAGTAAAAGGGATGCCAAACATGACACTACCTGTGCTTTACCATGTATAGGGAGTATACTATGTGCATCCAACATAGTCAGCCCTTCAGCACCATCCTCAATACTGGCACAGACACAAGGTAAGTCAGTCTTCCTATCAAATGATGAATAGAGTAGTATGTTCTGCTAGTTGTATCTATGCTATGGATGTGAGCATGCAAGGGAATTGGGTGGCTAAATGGGATGGCAGCAGATAGTGGACACCTATATGGGCAGCATGAATCTATAACAAATACTGCTGTCAACATACTAGGCAGTACTAGACAAGGTGACAAATCCCACTACAGTACATGTTGTGGCCCAAATGTGTGTCTATAGCACACACACATGCTTGTCAGTGCAGCTCACATACCCACTACCAACCTCAGGCAGCAGGACAGGTACAGAAGACCATAAAGAAAGGCTGGTCTAAGGCCTCAAATTGATGGCAATAGTTAATAGCCCCCCTCCAGACCTACACAGACATACTACAACAGGTCTGGCAGTTGTATGTCAGTTCTGAAGGGTAAGAAGTTTGAAACTGAAATGTAGGTCAAAAAACTATTATCTGTACACTACTGATATGCCTCCAGTCTGCATGATAGGAACTTCTGAGAGACTTGGTTGGTACAATCACCTGCATTTGAAGCTGAAGTTAAGTGAAAACTTACAGTTTTAAAAGTACTGTATTTCATTTTTTCTGTTACCTAATTGTGTGTTTCACTGAATATAGTGTGCTGTGTGTCTCTCTGCTATAAGACGGGGTGGTGGTTTTCTCACTTCTGATATCTAACTGTTAGCCTAGAGGGCTTCCTCTGTACTTTAAGTGCTAGCCACAAAGTTTGAGAATTCATTTTATGCTCAACTTCTGAGAGACTTGGTTGGCTACAATCACCTGCATTAGAAGTTGAAGTTAAGTAAAAACTTGCAGTATTAAAAGTACTGTATTTTATTTTTTCTGTTACCTAATTGTGTGTTTCACTGAATATAGTGTGCTGTGGGTCTCTCTGCAGTTAGTTTCACACCCACCCACCCTGTTCTTGTTTTGGTGTTAGTGTTGGTGGTTCTGGAATTGCCCGCCCCTCCTGTAAGTCTGTATTTGAACACTCCTCTTGAGTCCATCTCATTTGCTCACTTAACCGAGTACAGTGAAATCATATTCTGAGTCTAGTGTTCACTCTACATAATACAGAGAGAAGATTTGAGAAGGCCACGCCACTTAGGTTCTTCCTTCCTCTCTCCTTGCACTTTACTAACAAATAAATAGCACTTTATTCATCTGCTTTTATGTATTTGTGTTTCCACCTACTTTATTTTCCTTTTGCCTCTTCTTAAAAGTACTACATTTTATTTATTCTGCTGCATTTATTACTGCTTGGTAGTAGCCTGATTAAATTGTAATTGTTATTCTAAGTCTTTTGGTTTAAGCACTTGGGCTTCATACCGGTTGTTTTAAATTAAGAACGTTTGTGGTCTGCACTGTTGTGGCAGGACAGGTAGCTTACATCCTTCTAAGCTAAGAATTGCCGACTGAAGGCTCAGTGTCTGCTATTCTAAATGTGTATTAGTTCTGGCTTAAACACTTGGGCTTCAGGCCAGTTATTCTACATTAAGAAGGTTTGTGGTCTGCATTCTTGTGGGAGAAGAGGCTGGATTCTGCCCTTCTGAGCTGGGAATTTCTGGTCACAGGCATATTGTGTCTGCTTATTTGAACTGTTTTTCTGAAATTGGTGTGCCTTGTTGCTGTAGCACAGACCAGATTCAGGCCTGCTGAATCTAGCTTTGTTTTTATAACTTGAGCACTGATCCAGGCCATCTTTTTTTGGAAAAGGTTCCGCTGCACCCTAGTAGCAGGAGTGTGCAGTTAGAACTTGTCTGATTGAAGACTGCTGAAACAAGGCTCAGTTTTGAGCTTTTTTCTGGTTAATTGGGTAACTTGTTTAAATCAGTTTGTTTGTTTTCTATTGTTTATATATATATATATATATATATATATTATATTGGGCGACTTCAACTACCCAAACATTGACTGGGAGCATTACTCTAGCTCCAACACCCTAGCCCAAAGGTTCCTAGAATTTATAAATTCAAATGCTATGGAACAACTTGTTACCACTCCCACAAGAGGGGAAAACATACTGGACCTGATCATCACCAACATGGGGACTCTATGCTCCAGACCAGAAGCGTATCCCTCACTGGTAAGATCAGACCATAAACTAATCTCACTGGATATTCACATCCCGACCCCACCCCCTGCCCAGAAAACCACAGTGAAAAACTTCTCTAAAGCAAATTTCACACTCCTCAAAACCAAGGTGGAATCCTTCAAAGCCCCCGGGCCTGTGGAAAATACAGCCCAGACCACAGAATCCTTTATAAACGCATTCTATGAACACCTTCAGGAATGCATGGATCATGCGATCCCAAATAAAACCAAGACCCAATCCTCCAAAGGCAGACGTCCTGTCTGGTGGACCCCAGCCATAAACAAACTATACAATAGAAGGAGAAAGCTACTAAATGATAGAGCAAAATCCCAAAAAGGGAAGGCATCACTGATCAGTATTAGCAAAAAACTAGGGGCACTCATAAAATTGTCTAAGGCCAGCTTTGAGAGAAAAATTGCACAGGACACTAAGGATAATCACAAGGCTTTCTTTAGTTATGTTAGGAACCTGGGTGGTAATTCCCAGATATGCTCAGAATTAGTCCAAAATGACAAAAAATACACTGAACCCACAGACATTGCCAACATCCTAGATGACAGGTTCAGCGCAAACTTCTCCCCCCCTCCCCACCAAAAGGGCAGATATCTATCCCAGCAGAGTGCTGCCCCCCTGATATCTCAGATGCTCAGTTAAGAGCCGCCCTCTCCAAAGCAAAAAACACAGCATCAATGGGACCAGACTGTGTCCCGGGCTGCGTCCTAAATGAACTTCAAGAAGAGCTAAACCCAACCATAAAACTACTGTTCAATCTCAGCCTTACTACAGGATATGTGCCCAAAGAGTGCTGTACAGCAACAGTGGTCCCTCTCCATAAAGGTGGTGCCTCAACGGATCCTGGAAACTATCGCCCCATAAGCCTGACTAGCTTGGTCTGCAAAGCTATGGAAAGGATCATCATGGACCTCATAAATAAAGATATTAGGGACCTACAGACACTGGATCCTACCCAGTTCGGCTTTGTTAAGGGCAGATCCTGCCTCTTAAACCTGGTTGATTTCTTTGAAACAGTCACCAAGGCCATTGACAAGGGGAAGGTGGTCTACACAGCCTACCTGGACCTCGCAAAATCCTTCGATACAATACCCCACTCGGGCATTATAGATAAGCTCACCAGCTTAAATATAAACCCCTATGTCACTAGATGGATTGCAAACTGGCTCAAGGATAGAACCCACATGGTTAGAATTGCTGGAGCCATGTCAGACTCCAAACCAGTTACAAGTGGTGTCCCACAAGGCTCAGTCCTGGGACCTCTCTTGCTCGGTATATATTTCTCAGAGGTACAGGCCAACACGGAAGGACTGTGGCTGACCAAGTTCGCAGATGACTGCAAACTGGGCCATAATCGACTCTCCAGCTGACACAAGCATCCTCCAAAAGGGCCTCATAGAAACAGACAACTGGTGCCAGAGCCATGGCCTCAAGCTAAATGCCAAAAGTGTATAGTCATCCCCTTTGGCAAAACAAAGTGCCCACAAATTACCACATAGGTGGTAATCCATTAAGTACAGAAGAAGTAATTAGGGACCTGGGGACCCAAGTTGATAGCAATCTCTCATTTGACAACCACGTGGCCAAAGTGGTTTGAAAAACATTTTATATAGCCCACCTAATCATGAAGGGATTCACATCTAGATCAGGGGAGGTCATCGTGCCTCTTTACTCATCCCTCATCAGGCCCATAATTGAGTACAATGCCCCTTTTGGGATGTACCTTACCAGACACCTTCAGCAACTGGAAAGACCCCAAAAGCACCTCACCAAGAGGATCAAAGGGCTCAAACAGATGCCATATGCTGCCCAGTTAAAGAAACTCCAGCTCTACTCAGTGGCATACTGCCTGTTCAGAGGCGATCTGTGCCTGACGTATAAAGCCATGTCCAACCCGGAATTAATGGACATGCTGCACCTCAGAAAATCCAAATCCCATCGAGCTACGCACTCGAGAGACTTGAACCTCAGCACTGAAATAAATAGGACATGCTGGAGGGACAGATTCATAACCCAGAGGCTCCCTTCACTCTGGAATAAAATCCCAGTCCAGGTTAGGCAGAGTCCCTCATTGTCTCTCTTCAAGAGGAATCTTGATGAGTGGATGGGAGATCGTAGGTTTACCCCGGGTATCACTTCTGTGTCACTGTTATACAAAGGCACAGTATACTAACCTCGAAAAAGGGCATAGCAAAATAAATTTAAAATGGGTGGTGAAAGCCAAACACATTCTGGCTATGCTTATAAATGCCCTAGGGCAGATAGCTTAGTATGAACCTATGAACCTATATAAATTGCAATTTATCCATCTGCTTTGACTGTATTTGTGTTTCTTCCTACTTTATTACTAGGGACAGTGACAACTCTGATCTGAGATATAAATATATATATATATATATATATATATATATATATATATATATATATATATATATATATATATATATATATACTTGTTTCCCATCTTTCTAAGCTAGTATATTCCAGTTTTCAGGTTAGTGCTGAATTCAGGGCTGTGTTACAAATCTCTGTGTTTGCCCATACCTTACTTGGATAGAAGGAAGTTTCTCTGTTCACCTGTGAGAGAGGGGTGCTTTGAGCAACCTATCTGTCCCTGGAGGAGTGGTTTCAGCCCAGAAATGAGTAGCTTATTGGCCATTTTGGGCTAATTTCTATCTCTTTCATTTCTCTGCTATAAAAACCGCATTTGCCCAGTTTTGCATGCTGGGCAGGTCTGGTTAGCTAGGGTATAACTATTCCCAGCTCTACAAAGTCTCCTCTTTATTTTTTCCCTTGGAACTAGACAAACTTTCAACTTAAACACTCAAGCCATTAATTTAATAGCAAGGCACTTGCTCAAAACTCATAGCAAGCACTTATAAACCCTAGCACGAGACCCCCCCCCCCATACTGTACAGAAGGACAAGGTTCTCTATTCGACATTACCAGCCATTCAGTAAAACAGTTCACTGTACCTATCCAGGCATGTCCAAAGGGCAGTTTCAGGTGTACTCTCCAGTCCAACTGGTGAGCCTGGGCATTTTGAGGCAATGTTACAACTGCTTCATGTACACAGACAACCCTTTCCTCCTACCACCAAACACTAATACATGCAAGAGATGCAATTATACAGGCAAACTGGAGGCTAAGCTCTTTCAACCCAAGACTGGATCAGACAATCAAGAAGAGAATGTAAATACTTGCATCACACCACCAGTCTCACATAGACCCATTAAACCAGCACTGGCAAAAAACACACATAAATACACAAAAACATACTAGGAGGCTCTAAATAAAAATCTGCAAAAGCAACAGAGACCTCCAAAGTAGACATCCAAGCAACCTCCATCCCCCAACACAAACCATAAAACACATACTTCACAAAACCAGTGTGCCACGCAATCACAGCCCTTAAGGCAAAATAACATACCCAAGATACTAGTAATAGGTGACTCTATAGTCAGGCACAGTGATGTCCCACTCACTACGCTGAATAAGGAAAAGGTTATGGTTAGTGCCTGTCAGGCACCAGTATCCGCCACATAACACAAGCACTCAGGTCACTCCAGAACAAGTACAAATATGACTCTGTCATTGTCCATGTTGGTGTGAATGACCTGAGCCGTACCTCCCTGGACTACATGAAAAGAGACATGGAAGAGCTCTCTGATCACATAGCCCAGGCCAGTATGACCCTGACCCTGAGTAGCATCCTACCCTCACCAAGAATGATACCACGGTATAAAGAAATAATTATCAATTTCAACAATTGGCTAAGTTTCTGGTGTCATTCAAATGGGATCCAGTGTCTGTCCACCTGGGATGACATGCTCAACAAGCCACGCTGCTTCGCTAGAGACTGCTTGCACCTGTCACCCTTAGGCTTTCAAATACTGGCCAAAGCTCTTGTCACCCCCATAGTGCCTTTTTTAGGCAAGACTCAAAAGACAAACCCACTACCATAAATAGCACAAGCAACAAAAAAACTGAGGGTAATGCTACTCAATGCCAGAAGTCTAAATCTCAAAATGCACGCACTCGAGGCACTCCTCAGTATGGAGAAAATCGATATATGTGTGCAGTAATAGAAACCTGGTTTAAGGCTCCAGAGAGCACCCCAGCACTACCAGGCTACAACTCATACCATACATTTCAGCCACAGAACCCGGACCGAAATACAAAAGGCGGGGGCGTATCCATATTCATCAAGGATACCCACACCTCCAGGTTAGTGGCACAACACAATGCTTCAGAAATCATCCACGTGCAACTAACAATGGACAAAACTGCAATTCAAATTGTAGCTTGCTACAGATCACCCACCATGTCCCATGACCCCCATTCCATGTTTCTGGATACACTGGGAAACATAAAGGTCCTACCAAACACCCTAATATTGGGTTATTTCAATTACCCAAACATTAGCTGGGAGAACTACTCAAGTACTAACTCCATTGCCCAACATTTCCTAGAATTTATAAACTCAAATGCCCTGGATCAACTGGTCAATACTCCCACAAGAGGTGACCTGGTCATCACCAACATGTGTGACAGGTGTTCCACACTGAAGGTCAGCCCCTCTCAGGTTAGATCTGACCATAAACAAATCACTTTGGATATCCACATTCTGCCCCCACCCCCGGACAAGGAAACCACCATGAAAAACTTTTCAAAAGCAAACTTCACATTACTTAAGACTGAGGTGGAAAGTTTCAAAGCCCCCAAGCTAAAGTATAATGCTGTCCAAGCTACAAAATCCTTTACTAATGCATTCTATGGGCACCTACAAGAATGCATGGATCATGCTATCCCAAGCAAAACCAAGACTCACTCCTCCAAGAAAAGGAAACCAGTCTGGTGGACCCCTGCCATAAACAAGCTATACAATAGAAGGAGAAAATGAGTACAGAAAGGACTAAAATCCCAAGAAGGGAAGACATCCCTGATCAGTATCAGCAAGAAACTACGATCCCTCATAAAATCATCCAAGGCGGGATTCAAAAGAAAAATTGCCAAAGACTCCAAAGGCATTCTTTAGCTATGTCAAGAATCTAAGTGGAAATGCTCAGATCTGCTCGGAGTTAGTGCAGAATGGCAAAAAATACACTGAACCGACCGATATTGCCAACATCCTGGCAGACAGGTTCAGTGCAAACGTCACCCCCTCTCACCCCCAAAAGGGCCATAACCATACCAGGAGAATGTAGAGCCCCTGAAATCACACACACTCAGGTTAAAACAGCCCTCTCCAAAGCCAAAAACACAGCATCAATGGGACTAGACAGTGTCCCAGGCTCCATCCTACATGAGCTCAAAGACAAACTAACCCCTCACCTAAACACGCTGTTCAAACTCAGCCTCTCCACATACCCATAGAGTGGTGCACAGCAACGGTTATTCCACTCCACAAAGGTGGAGCCACTACAGACCCCAGGAATTATCACCCTATAAGCCTGACTAGCTTGATCTGCAAGGCTATGGAGCGCATCATCATGGAACTCATTAACAGAGACATTGGGAACCTCCAAACACTGGACTCTACCCAGTTTGGCTTTGTTAAGGGCAGATTATCCCTCCTAAACCTGGTGGACTTCTTTGAGACAGTTACCATGACTATAGACTAGGGAAAGGTGGTACACACAGCCTACCTAGACCTCGCAAAGGCCTTTGACACCATTCCCCATTCTGGTATTATAGACAAGCTCACCAGCCTGAACATAAACCTCTACATCACAAGATGGGTTGCCAACTGGCTCACGGACAGAACCGACATGGTGAGAGTTGCAGGAGCTAGGTCCGACTCTAAACCGGTTAAAAGTGGTGTTCCCCAGGGCTCAGTCTTAGGACCCCTCCTGTTCGGCATATACATCTCAGAGGTACAGGCAAACACAGGAGGACTATGACTGATCAAGTTCGCAGACAACTGCAAACTAGGGGCTATAACTGACTCTCCGGCTGACACAGACATCCTCCAAAAGGGTCTCACTGAGACGGATACCTTGTGTCAAAATCATGACCTCAAGCTAAATGCCAAAAAGTGCATAGTCATCCCCTTTGGAAAAAACAAAGTACCCACAAATTACCACATAGGTGGTAGTCCCCTAAATACGGAAAACGTAATAAGGGATCTGGGGACCCAAGTAAATAGTAATCTCTCCTTTGATAATCACATTGCCAAAGTGGTTAGAAAATCCTTCTATGTGGCCCACCTGATCACAAAAGGGTTTGCATCCAGATCAAAAGAGGTCATTGTGCCCCTCTACTCATCACTCATCAGACCCATTATAGAGTACAATGCCCCATTTGGGATGTACCTTACAAGACACCTGCAACAGCTGGAAAGACCACAGAAGTACCCCACCAAGAGGATCACTGGCCTCAAACAGATGCCCTATGCAGCTCGACTGAAGAAACTCCAGCTGTACTTGGTTGCATACCGCCTACTCAGAGGTGCTTTCTGCCTGACATACAAGGCCATGTCCAACCCAGAATTGATGGAGATGCTCCACCTAAAGAAAACCTTATCCTCTCGAGCCACACACTCTAGAGATCTAAATCTCACCACAACAATAAATAGGATGTGCTGGAGGGATAGATTTCTGTCCCAGAGACTTCCCATCCTTTGGAACAAGATTCCAATCTACATTAGGCAGAGCTCCTCGCTAACACTGTTCAAGAGAAACCTTGAGGAGTGGATGGGAAACAGAAAGTTTGCCCTGGGGATCCCTTCAGTGGTTCTGCTGGACAGAGGCACAGGGAACTAATCTAAGGGGGCAGCGAAAGCCAACACATTCTGGCTAGGCTTATAAATGTCTTTGGGCAGATAGCCTAGTACCTACCTATGAACCTATGAATACATAATGAAATGGAAGCCAACAGAGTACCTGAAATACCAGTATAGTCATAGCAAATGTTTAAAGTCGTCAGGTGTGCCCCACCACCCCCACAATCCCATGTAGAAATGCAGTAACATGTAAATGTGAGGTGTAATAAAAGTGGAACACAGATTACCTGAGCTGGCCCAATCTACAGGATAGGTTGTTGCATGTGTAAAAATGCAGTGGTCCATGTGTTAGGTTGGTGTGTGTTCAATATTGTGTGGAAGTGGTCAGCATGTAGGCATGGAGAGTTGTGTCTCGGTAGCCGATGGGCAATACTGTGTTTGACAGGGCCATGTTCTGACAACAGCAGTGCCAACCACAATGCTTCTCAGCAATACCCATGTCAGCAGTTATCCATACTCACTGTCCAGATGTCAGTATCTGTCACTGTCTGAAAGATGGCCATGCCATGAATGTGGGCCCATACATGCACATAGTACACAGGTGGAAGTACCCTAGACAGAGTGCATAAAATGTAACTGTCAAATGCACACAAGTTTGGAATTGTACATACAGTTTACCAACACATTAGTTGTCCGTATAGTATGGAATACTGATGTAGTCTGGACAATCACTGGCAGACCACAAAAGGCACAGTTATGAAGTAATGCAATACTGCCTATGTCCCTGCACAAGGCAGCATAAGGGGAATGTCCCGGGTATATCTGAGAGTCAGCTGCAAGTAGCTTCCATATCAGACATGCACTCAGCTCACCCCACCATCACCCACAGGTTTATCACAGGTCATACACTTGCTGTTGGGAATGAGTACGGTATGACCTCACTTATGCATGGGAATACCCACAGAATGCAGCATGCTGAAGAGGGGTCTTATGCAGGTGTGACTCTAGCTGTAAGCAGCTCCCTGCATGTATCTGAACCAATGGGTCAATATGTACATGAACTATTGTCATTAACACCTCAAACACTTACCCTGTCACCCCAGGGGAATCCATGGGCTCACGGCCTGAGAATGTAAGAGTGACAGAATGCACTGGCCTGCTACAGATGGCCTGCATTACTACCAAATGGCCTATAGTCTACTGTCAAAGGCCTGTGCCTCACCCAATGCAAATCTTTTTTGACACCTGATTTTGTGGACATTCACACTTAACTGCGCTTCCCTCACCCCTCCTTTAACACTGCAGCTGATGTCAGTCATCTTCAAAGATGCCTTTGGACAGCTCTCCAACATATAACTGCCATGAAGCTAGTGACAACTGCGTAATACCATAGTCTGTGATGTGTGTGAGAGTGTTTGAGTCTTTGTCGACACCTGCTTTTGTGGTCATTCACACTTACTGCCCTTCCCTCATGCCTCCTTTAGCACTGCAGCTGATGTCAGTCACCTTCAAAGATGCCTTTGGACAGTTCTTTAATGTATAACTGCCTGATGCTTGTGATAACTGTGTAATACCATAGTGTAGCAAACTAGTTAGGTAGGAGTTCTAATCCTGGTCCTAGCAACTGTGAAAATGTTTGTGTGTAAGAGCATGTGAGTCTTTGCTGACACCTGCTTTTGCGGTCATTCACACTTACTGCCCTTCCCTCACCCCTCCTTTAGCACTGCAGCTGATGTCAGTCACCTTCAAAGATGTCTTTGGACAGCTCTCTAACATATAACTGCCATGGCACTTGCAATAGCATAATACCATAGTGTAGCAAACTAGTTAGGTAGGAGTTCTAATCCTGGTCCTGGCAACTGTGCAAATGTGTGTGTTTGTGTGTGAGAGTGTGTGATTTTTTGTTGACACCTGCTTTTGCGGTCATTCACACTTACTGCCCTTCTCTCACCCCTCCTTTGAGCACTGCAGCTGGTGTCACTCACCTTCAAAGATACCTTTGGACAGTTCTCCAACATATAACCACCATGGCGCTTGTGATCACTGCTTAACACTTTAGTACCAATACATAGGTAGGGATTTAAAACTCAGTACTGGCAAGTGTGTGTGTGTGTGTGTGTGTGTGTGTGTGTGTGTGTGTGTGTGTGTGTGTGTGTGTGTGTGTGTGTGTCATCAGTATCCTGGGTGGGTGTTGGTGCAATTGTGTAAATAACAGTATCCATTGCAGGGTGGGTTTTGCTACATTTTCATATTGAGGACCCATATGTCCCAATGTGGCATTAGGTCAACAGTTGTCAAACAGCGCAGAGGCTGTTGTACACAATACACAGCCATACATTTATATATAGGCAACCATTATAATACCCAGAGACCTCTCTCTGCCCACAGATAATATAAAAACATGCATGGTTCTTTTTCTCTTCCCGTCTTTCTTTCCCTCTGTCTCTCTCTCTCTCTCTCTCACACACACACACAAACACACACACACACACACACACACACACACACACACACACACACACACACACACACACACACTCTGGTAGATATGGAAAAATGCATCTGTTTTGCATAGGCAGCAGCTTGGCTTTGGCAGGTAATGTTCATGATCAGCTGATGGCCTGTGCATGAATTGGAGTCCTTCACTTGCTAATTGCATGTGGAACACCTGTGATATCATTCCTATAGCCAATTGCATGGACACACACCCCTATAAGTAAGCAATGCAAGTGGGTGTTGGCCCTTCTCCATCACTGTGAGCAGGACTTCATGTTGGTGTGTGACAAACAGCATCACATAGGGTAGTTGGAAATACTTGTTACAACAAGCACCTTGGAGACAGGCCAAAAAACATGAGGGGGATGTTCCAGACATGGGGACAGAATGTAAGTATTGCTGTTCTACATTTGAAGTAATGTTGGTTTAACAGGGTTTGTGTGGATATGGCTGTTCGGCATGATCTAATGTCTGGCATGACAGTGTTATGTGTTTGAGAAAACTCTCACCTGTAGGGCTATCTTTATACTGGCCAGAGTTTGGAGCCTGAGATTTGGTGTTACTCACACATTTTATGTCTTCATAAATGCAGCAGCATTCTCTGATTATTGTACTCAGGAAATGCTAACATCTATGTGTTACTGACTTCATATCCCTCAGAAGAGATATGTCACAACAAACCCTGTTACACCAACAATGTTCTCAGTTTATAACTGCAATATGTCAATATTGGCCCTGTGTTTGTGCCTCTGTCCACCAAGTCTGTCACCATTTGTTCATATGTCATGCAGTAAGAGGTGGATATGTACAGTATACCATTATTTAATGACATAATTCCTGATATCAAGCCAGTGATATATCAGACTGCCAGACATGTAATGTAAAGGAGGCCTAATAGCTGTGGACAAAACCTGGATATTCTGTGGTAGGCTATACAGTAATGCGGTCTGTGTACTTATGGTGATTGCTGACAGAGTGTCTGTATTATGTTGCAGTGTATTGTGATCATGTTATTTGGCCTGTATACAGACTGGGGTAGGTGTCAGTGTTCTTGGTCCTGTTCTATCTGACATTGCATGCTGCTCCAGTTTTTGATATCCTATCAGCCTATATGTTTGTAGGGCCAGACTGAGACATGTCCCATACCACAGTCAGGCATCAGATTACACTGTGAATTGGGCCAGTATATGTAGGGTTAGTGTGTGAGTGGCAAATATGATGATGACTTTTGTGCACATAGACCAACTGTACTATTACTTAGGCTTACCATTATGTGACAGTGACTGTGTTGAGATCGGTTGTGGGTATGCATTTTCACACTGGTGTCTTTTACCCCATGCTGTTACACACCTGTAGTGCCTTCTATATTTGCAATTATATGTGTATTCCCACATAGGTAAATTGGGTTAGTGTTGTGGCAGTCTGCCTGTAGTGCAGAAAGTGCTTGGTGACATGCCTAGCAGTGCAGTGTATTTACTCTAGTGTAATGTTATGTCCAGATATTTGTCAGATGTACTGTTGCCTGGCCACCATACATGTTGTGTATTTCTGATAAAGTAGTGGGCTGGTGTGAAGATGTATGTCACTAACTAGTGTGAAGTATGTGGCTTGGGGTCTCTGCTCCTTCAGTTAATAGGTGTTAAAACAGACAGAAGGGTGTGAATGCATCAACTGTGTGAGCTTATCTAGTCCAGTATTTGTGATATACCCCCTCCTAACAGCAACAGCACACTGACGGGTGTGGCAGATCAGGTCAGTAGTCCGATGTCGCACCTGCTCATAACTGTAGTTATGCAGTCCGACATCATTCACCCTGTGGATGAGCTCATTCCATAGGGCGGTCCTCTCCTGCAGATCATGCGCCCTGGCCCAAATAAGATGGCATGATGGAGTGCCACAAAATGCATAATCGTATTGTTTTATTCCATTGTGAAAGCAGGGAGGCATTCCCTTGACACAGTACCAGGAAGACATAAACAGGAAAAAAAGGTCAAAGGACCTCATACTGAAAGGATATATAAGTTGTTAATTGACAACTCCCCCCCCCCCCCAACCATATCTGCAACAATAATCTAAACACACAAATCAATGGGCATGTTTACACCAAACCTACTGTTGGGACATATGTCCTATTGTTCAACAAATATTGAAATGTGTTTCTATTAATGTTCGATGCTGAAACATTATCATTGGTGGCCTGTTGCTATCAATGTAACCTGCCTGCTGTTGTTATGGCCACTGTGGTTCCATATCTGCTTGTGTTCATTTTGCTATGCAACTGTTCCAAATCTGATGTTTTGGGTTAATGGGAATATCTATGCATGCTGTTATAACTAATCCTGGATTGCATTGACTATTACTAACCTACATATGTTCTAAAACTGCTACACCATAGCACGTTTGGGAAGGCTGGTTCCAGCGGACCCACCACTCCCACCTCATCTGGCCATGGCACCGGGCCACAGCATGTCTGGCAACCATTCCAGGACCTCCTCATCCACTGGTCCTGCACCACCTTTGGGTTGAACCTCCTCAGGGGATGGGGCTGGTCCCACCGAAGGGAGCAGGTGCAGACCAGATCCTGTCACCCAAAATCAGGTTCGGGGATTGGTGCATAGTAAGCTCTGCAGGGATTGTGGAGATCTACTATGCCAGCTTGAGGGCTGTGCGGTGCAATTAGAGGGTCAGCCTGCCCCTCCGAATCAGCCCCCAGCACAGCCACCTTCGGGGCCATTAAGGTGCAGTGGTGACTGCCCATGGGTGGGGACCCTAGTTCCACTGTTTCCATTTAGGGGCTCATGGGCTTCCAATTTCCAAACACCCCTCCCCGTCCAAGGTGTTTACCCCCACATGTGTCATATTCCACCCCTGTATGCTGTCTTGTCTGTCTTGTCTATCTTCCAACCTACACCCCCAACTATACCTACTATCCTTCCCCAACAACCCACTCTCACCTTAAAAAAAGGGCAGGCTGTTCCCAAAAAGCATTTTTCCTAATACATAACTGTCCATTTCGCATACATGTCCACTGGACACGTAATCTGGTCTAATTGGCTTTGCAACACATTATTGTTGTCCTCAACCCTCTGTCAGGGGTTTGAGTGTCCAGATATACCTCCAAATTCACAATATATGCACAGCTGTTGCTGTAGAAAAAATGGACAGCTATGGACATTTCCTACACCCGTCCTGCACATCCCTAGCTACTTTCCCTACTGTCTTTCCATCTTTGTGCTCCATGTTTCACCACTTTGCTATCAACCCTTTTTTCATTTCTTTTAAAGAAATTAGAGTGGGGGTAAGCGGAAGTATGCACTTTTAAGCAGTAGTAAGCGGGATTAAGTCTGTTTGCATGGTGGTAAGCAATGCCTACACAGATTAAGCAATTTTTTGGCTGTCTGTAATCATATTTAACTGAAAGTTAGCATTGCTTACTGTTGCACAGACCCACGCAATCCTGCTTACAACTGCTTAAAAGTGCCTTAATCACTCTGCACCCAACAGCCCTTGTTCTTCCCAGCATTAAAATAATCAGCCCTTGCCAGTCTTGAACCAAAGACCCCCCACACCATAGCTACAGCAATTTACTACTAAGCCATCTGAGCTGCAGATATGTGTGTTGTTTTCTCACACATATCATTCAGCAAAGTCATTCAACAGTAGAGAAAATGCATTTATATATCTATCTATATATATCTATATATATATATATATATATATATATATATATATATATATATATACACACACACACACACACACACACATATATATATATATATATATATATATATATATATATACACACACACACACACATATGTATGTATATATATATATATATATATATATATATATATATATATATATATATGCAGACATACATGTATATATGGAGTGGATTCGGACATCAGATCCACACTCTGAACCTCTCACTGCAGAAAATCTGACCAAAGGTACTGTAAATGGGGGTGGAGGGGCCCAAAATTGGAATCTCTTGTAATTATTGACATTATCCCTTCTCCACAGCTGAACTGTTCTGCCTTGCAACAAAGTAGAGCATCATATGAGGACAAAGCCTAACACTGGGGGGTATATGGGGACAGATTGTAGATATGCCTATAACAAACCTATGAAGTTTGTGCATGATACATTTCACTTTACCATGACTGTACTGAAGGTGGTGGGTGGGGTCTGAAACTCATGTGTCTGTCATGACTTCATTACTTCCGCCTTCAGCTATTTGCCAGACTAATATAGGTGTTTGGAGGAACAGAACAAACACCATGATGGCTTAAATCTTGACATTCTGTGCAGATCTGCATAGTTGTCATGTATGGCCCACTGCCCACAGGGACAGATGCTATGTCCATAGCAGTTGTTCAGCAGGACATCATTACAGCAAGTCTTGATTGCATATATCAATCTTTCAAAATCATCTGTCCCATTATTACAGACCGAGTACTACATTCAATTACATGCTGACATGTTTCACATACCTGTTTTATTAGTATGATCTTTTCTGTGTTCCACTTGAGGATGTCTTCCTTGTTTGGTTTGTTTGTTTTTTTAGTATTATTTGTGTTTTTTAGAATTATTTCTGTTTTTTCTGTTTTCTCTCTCTCTCTCACTATCTCCACTACAGGGATCAAGCTGGTTTAAATAGGTTGCAGCACGGCTTTTGTAGGTAATGCTCATAATCAGGTGATGGCATCTGCACCAATTGGTGTTCCCCACTTGCTAATTGCATGCAGCAGCTGTGTAGTTCTTGCAGTAGCCATGTCATAGCAACCCACTACTATAAATGACTAAATCATGTGGGCGTTTTCCCTTTACCTTTCCTGTATGGAAGACATCCTTCCTGTGTCTGGGCAGCAGTGTTATAGACAGCAGGTAGAAATACCTGTTACAACAGGACTTGTGGACACTGGCCAAGTACATGTTTGTATAATGTTCCAGACCTAGGGACAGTGTGTGAGTATTACTGTTATATGCATTGAATACTGCTAGTTTTACAGGGTTTGTGTGTACATGCTAGTTTTGCATGGAATGCAGTCTGTCTGCATAGCTCTCAACTCTGGTCCTATCCACATGATGGCCAGAGGTTTGGCTGTTATGTTTTGTCTGTTCCCCACACAGGTCTTGGCCCTGACATATCAGTGGCATTCTCACAGTTGATTGCTATCAGTACATGGCAACATCCATTTGTGTTTCTGACTTCATATTCCTGAGTAAGGGTATGTTGCAACCAATCCTGTAACACCAGCAACTTTCACAGTGTATAACAGCAATATTTCAAATATGGCCCTGTGTTTCAGCCTCTGTCCTCCACCTATATACCAGGCTTTGTCCAGATGTCATGCAGTAAGAGGCTGATAGGTAATGGTGTATTTAGTGCTGACATTCCTGCTATCATTCCAATGATGTTGTAGACTCCCACACAATTTGTGACATATGGTCCATATATATGAAGCCTACAGCTGGACAAAACATGTATGCCCCTGTACAGTCTGGAGGTCAGTGTATGAAGGACACTGTTATATGCCCTTGTAAGACATTTTATGGGGGAGGGGTATGAAATGTTTTTAACCTAGGCTGTTACAACATGTGAGGGATATCAGCAATAAGAAACATTAAGGTATATGGCTGTACATTTTCATACATTTCACCATGGGAACAGTGGTGAGCTAGAGCTTACTGTCTTACACACAGTTCTTTTTGTCAGCGTGATAGTGATGTTTTAAGTTAAGCATTGTTATGTAACAGATGCGTTTATATTGTGACAACTGATACTTTTCCCCCTAAGGTTTGAGTACAGAGTGTAATTGGAGGCTGTTGAACTACATTTGTAATTAAGTGTTGATTGATTCTTATCTTCAAGGCAAGTGTGTTTTCTACTGAAGTACTTCTTGAAGGCTTTAGCCTAGACAGCAACGTATGTTATGTTTTGCAGATTACTGTATCATATGTTTTCTTTGAGAGTTGCATTAATCAGTTATTATGGATTTCAAACACCTAAATGCTATAAGAAATGGCATAAACAACTGAAATAGTACAGAAATAAACATTTCCATGTATGCAAACTGTGTGTGTTGTCATGTCCTTTGCATTGGGTATGGGTATATACGTTTCATGCAATAATTCTCATTTGTAGGAAAGAATCAGACACTGGCCATTTGAAAAGGTGACACCTGTAGGAATAATGGCTGTTTGATATTGGGAGGGTTGGGAGGGTGGCCTAATGGTTAAGGTGTTTGCCTTACAAACACAAGGTGCAGGGTTTGAGTCTCACAAGGGATAATTGGCTAGGCTTAAAATGGCTCGCAAGGGCAGTTAGCTTAGTACTAATCTATGAACCTATATGCTGTGCACCCTCTATATATACTCTCTTTATATATATATATATATATATATATATATATATATATATATGTATATATGTATATGTGGTTCCCCTTTAGAATCTCGAATTGCTGAAAGCTCGAAATTCATAAGCTCGAGCCCAGAATCTCAAGTTTTCAGCAACTCAAAATTCTAAAGCGTACATAAAAGACATTCAAAAATGTCTTTACAATGTTTTTGCAGGGGGGCAAGCCCCCCTGCACCCCCATACCCCCCTACTTAAATATACCAACTCTGAGATCGCACTACAACAGGGATGAGGGAAATCTCCCATTCCACGCTGTATACAGAAGCGCACAACGGGAGAATTTCTGTTCCTCCGTCCTGGTTTTGAGACTGTTAAGGCCTGATTATTTTGTTGCTGGGCAGAACAAGGAATATTGGATACAGAGTGATTAAGGCACTTTTAAGCAGTTGTAAATGGGTTTGCGCAACGGTCAGCAGTGCTAACATTTGGTTAAATATGCTTACAGACAGTTAGCCCGAAAAGTGGTTAATCTGTGTAGGCATTGCTTATCACCATGTAAACAGGCTTAATCCCACTTACCACTGCTTAGAAGTGCTTACTCCCGCTTACCCCAGTGCTAATTTCTCTAAAAAAAAGAAAAAAGGGATGACAGGAAAGTGGTGAAAAGGGGGGCACAAAGAGGGAAAGACAATAAGGAAAGTAGCTAAGGATGTGCAGGACAGGTGTAGGGAAGGTCTATAGCTGTCCATTTCTTCTACAGCAACAGCTGTACATATATACTGAATTTGGAGGTATATTTGGACACTCAAACCCCTGAGAGGGGGGTGAGGACAACAATAATGTGTTGTGAAGCCAATTAGACCAGATTACATGTGTCCAGTGGACATGTGTGTGAAATGGACAGTTATGTACGGGACAAAGTTTTTGGGGGGGAACAGATTGCCCTTTTTTAAGTTGAGAGTGGGATGTTGGGGAAGGATAGTAGGTATATTTGGGGAGCTAGGTTGGGATGGAAGACAGACAAGACAGCATACAGGGGTTGTATATGAAACATGTGAGGGGTAAACACCTTGGACAGGGAGGGATGTTTGGAAATAAGAAGCCCATGAGCCCCCAAATGGTAACAGTGGGACTGAGGTCCCCAGTCATGTGCAGTAACCACTGCAGCTTCATGGCCTCAAAGGTGGCTGTGCTGGGAGTTGAGCAGGAGGGGCAGACTGACCCTCCAATTGTGCCACATGGCCCTCAAGCTGGCAATTCTCTGTGGAGCTCCCTATGCACCAGACCCCAGACCTGATTTCAGGTGACAGGACCCTGTCCGCGCCCATGCCTGGGGGGGGGGACAAGCCCCATCCCCAATGCAGTTCCACCAGAAGGTAGTGCAGGACCAGCGGACAAGGAGATCTCAGGGTGGGTCCCAAACATGCTGGGGCCCAGTGCCATGGCCAGATGAAGTGGGAGAGGTGGGTCTGCTGGGACTGGCCTTCCCAAACATGCTATGGTGTTGCAGTTTTAGAACATATGTGGGTTAGTAACAGTCAACACAATCCAGGATTAGTTATAACAGCATGCATAGATATTCCCATTAACCCAAAATCCAGATTTGGAACAGTTGCATAGCAAACAGAACATATATGGGACCACAGTGGCCATTAGAACGGCATGCAGGTTACATTGATAGCAACAGGCCACTAATGATAGTATTTCAACATGGAATATTAACACATTTAAATATTTATTGAACAATAGGACATATGTCCCAACAGTAGGTTTGGTGTAAACATACCCATTGATTTGTGTGTTTAGATTATTGTTGCAAATATGGTGGAGGGAAAGAGAGATATCAATTAACAACTTATATAATCTTGCAGAACCCATAACTTTACTGATCATTGCTCTACAGGTATTATTACAATACGCTATGGCCTTGGTTTGGGCAGTGGTATGTTTGCACACAGTGTATACTTCAACTGTCTTATAGCTAAATTCTACTTGTCTTACCTGGTACACCTGTGGAGGGAATGTTTGTTAACACTACCTGACTGTTTCTACACATATTCCAAGATTCCTAGCTATAATTATGCACATACCTCTCAATCTCTTAATGCACAACATCTAGACAAAGCTTGACAACATGGTAGTACATATAGGGACATATTTTGAATTTGCTAGAGTAACAGGATTTGTTTTAATATACATTTTCTGAAGGATTTGAAGTCTGACACTCAAATGCATGTTATTGTTTGGTGACTACAATCCTGAGATCATCCCACTAATTTCCCAGGAAAAAAGAGGAACATGCCAAAAGTATGAGTCAAATATCTGGACATTCTGGGAAAATATGTACAGTTGAGAGGTATGATTTATGCATACAGCCTACTACTACCACTCCCAGGATTTGAGCCATGGCTGTGTGTGCTAATAATACAACAATTTAAGTTTCATCAGAGTGTGCTATTTAGAAACTACTGTCTGTTCCTTCAGTGTTTTATGTCTAAGTCTGTCTAGTTTGTAGAATCATACCTTGTACTTACAACAGTCTTATACAGACATTCCTAGACAAATTTTGTGTGGGTAACAGTGGTTGACACAATATTACTATTCAGAGACTGCAACACTAAATGCCATGCAATAGTTCAGGATTTAGAACTTTATTGCCAGGCAGTTACAGTTTATTGAAATATGACCTATATGGGACTATTACTGTCATATTGTCTGGTTTATCCAGTACAACCCATACACAGTTTTTATACTGCCAGGTGACTTTCTAATACTTTATATTTATTTGGTATGACTACTACAAGCAGGATTGTTACTCACCAGCTTCACGACACAGCCTTTGCAATCTGCTAGCATGGGCTTCTTGATTCACAGCTCGCTTGGCTGCAGCTGTAAAGGGAATAAAGAAATATTTAGGCATACATATCCATCACATACACAGGCTGGACTTTAGTAAACAGCTCTTGATATGAATACTTACACGGTGCTGGGACATCACCCCTCTGCCTTGCTTCTTGGACCCACTTGTACAAGACCTCCCTCTTTCTCCACTTCAAGTCAGCATAGAGGTGCCGGACCTGCTCACCAGTCCAAGGGATACCAGTAGGACTGGTGAGATCGCGGGTGATACTATCCCAGGCTTCCACCTTTTATTGGGAGCCCTGGTACTGGCCCTGCAGCAGTCTCACATCATGGTTCTTTACCAGGAGTCTTACCATGATCTTGGATGCCTGCATGCCCCAGCGCTGCACTCAAAAGCACATGCTCTCACCATTTCCTGCCATACTGCCTACAGTGGGAAGCTGCAACCAGTTATGAGCTATATTCCTGCCTGCGGGGGTTTAAATATGGCCGATTTCCCACCCGTTGCCATGATTGGATGGTTTTGAATATGCGGAGCTTAGCTAAATTATGGGCAAACTTGCTTAGCTAAGGTTGGCAGTGCTTAAAGGGGCAGGTTCAGTATTGCTTACGAATGGGCAAATCCACTTAGCTGGGCTACTCATTACTTAGCAGTCATATTTACACAATGCTTACACCTGGTAAGCAGAGCTATGCAGTGCTTAGAATTGTTTTTTTATTTTATAGAATATCTGCTCTATGGGACTGATTCATCATTCATTACATATAAATCTGTTTATTGTCCCTGACATCCCTCAATGTGCTTTCATTACATTTATTCATGTGTGACTATACTGTATGGGGCAGTTATGCTTATATGGGGGTTTCACAACTTTATTACACTGACACCTCACATAGGTCCATAGGTTGGTACTAGGCTATCGGCCCTAAGGCCTATGCAAGCCTAGCCATAACAATTCCCTGGAAATTGTTTCCCACAATATTTACTTCTCTGGGCCCCTGTCTAGCAGGGCGACTGACATGATCCCCGGGGTGAATTTCCTATCTCCCATCCAATCATCAAGGTTCCTTTTGAAGAGGGCCAATGAGGCGCTCTGATTGACATGTATGGGCAGTCTATTCCAGAGTATGGGGAGTCGCTGGGTCAGGAACCTATCCCTCCAGCATGTTTTGTTCATTGTGATGATAAGGTTTAGATCCCTGGAGCGTGTGGCTCTGAGGGATTGGGATTTCTTTAAGTGGAGCATGTCCAACAGCTCAGGGTTTGACATGGCCTTGTATGTTAAGCAGAGATCATCTCTGAGTAGACTATATGCCACAGAGTATAGCTGGAGTTTTTTTAGACGGTCAGCATATGGCATCTGCTTTAGGCCTGTGATTCTTTTAGTGAGGTATTTCTGTGGCCTTTCCAGCTGTTGCAGATGTCTTGTGAGGTACATACCAAATGGGGCATTATACTCTATAATGGGGTCTAATGAGGGATGCGTTCAGTGGGACAATGACCTCCTTTTTTCTGGATAAAAATACCTTAGTGATGAGGTGTGCCACGTAGAAGGATTTCCTGACTGTTGTGGCGATGTGGTTATCAAAAGTGAGACCACTGTCCACTTGTGTCCCTAAGTCTCTCATCACACTTTCAATGTTTAATGTCCTGCCACCTATGTGGTAGTTCATGGGTACATGATTTTTTCCAAAGGGGATAACTATACATTTCTTGGCATTAAGCTTGAGCCCATGGCTCTGGCACCAGGCATCTGTTTCTGTAAGGCCCTTTTGTAGAATATCCACATCATTTGGGGATTCAATAATGGCTCCCAGTTTGCAGTCATCTGCAAACTTTGTTAGCCAGAGACCCTGAGTATTGGCCTGTACTTCAGAGAAGTAGATGCCAAACAAGAGTGGTCCCAGGACTGAACCCTGAGGTACTCCACTTGTCACTTGTCTGGTGCTGGATTTGGAGTCGGCTACTTTTACAGTCTGGGTTCTGTCAGTAAGCCAGTTGCCAACCCATCGAGTGATGTAGGGATTTATGCCCAGCTTAGTAAGTTTATCTATGATTCCAGAGTGGGGGATGGTGTCAAAGGCCTTGGCGAGGTCCAGATAGGCTGTCTGGACCACCTTACCCATGTCCACAGCTCTGGAGACCGATTCGAAGAAGTCAATCAGATTCAGGAGACAAAATCGGCCCATCACAAACCCAAACTGGGTGGGGTTCAGTGTCTGGAGGTTGCCAACATCTTTGTTTATAAGTTCCATGATAATGCGTTCCATGCCCTTGCAGATCAGGCTTGTCAGACTGATGGGATGGTAGTTCCCAGGATCCAAGGTGGATCCTCCCTTGTGGAGCGGGATAACTGTAGCTGTGCGCCACTCAGTGGGCACAAAGCCTGAGGTGAGGCTATGATTAAACATGACACTTAGGTGGGGTGCCAGTTCATTTTGTAGTTCATGTAGTACACAGTCTGGGATGTCATCTGGTCCCATGGATGCTATATTCTTAGCTTTGGAGAGTGCTATTTCTACCTGTGTGGCTGTGATTATCGGAATTTGGCAATCTTTTGGTATTGAGATGGGCCCTTTAGGGGGTGAGAGGGGAGTGAAGTTGGCACTAAATCGATCTGCCAGGATATTGGCAATATCCTTGGGATCAGTATATTTAATGCCATTCTGTTGTAGCTCAGAGCAGATCTGAGCATTGCCATTTAGATTCTTGACATAACTATAGAATGCCTTGTGGTTGTCTTTGGAATCTTTGGCAATTTTATTTTCGTAACTAGCTTTTGAGGATTTTATGAGGGATCTCAGCTTCTTACTGAGGCTGGTGAGGGAGTTTTTTGCATCCTGGGATTTTCCTCTTTTCTGCAACAGTTTCTTCCTTCTGTTGTATAGTTTGTTTATAGCAGGGGTCCACCAGATTGGCTTCCTTTTTTTGGAGAAGAGCATCTTGGTTCTATTTGGGATGGCACAATTCATGCACAAGTGGATGTGCTCGTACAGTGCCTTAGTGTAGGATTCTGCAGTCGAACTTCCAAATCTTGTCTGCGTGGGTGTTGTGAAGTTTGTCACTTCTGACTTCAGTAGCATGAAGTTGGCTTTGGAAAAGTTTTTTAAGGAGGTTTCCTTACTGGGGGGTGGGGGTGGGATGTGGATGTCAAGGGTGATTTGCTTATGGTCAGACCTGACCAATGAGGGGGTGACCATTGGTGTGGAGCATCTATCTCCCATGTTGATAATGACCAGGTCTAGGATATTGGAGCCCCTGGTGGGACAATGGATTAGTTGATCCAGGGCGCTGGAATTTATGAATTCCAAGAACCATTGGGAAAAGGAGTTGGTACTCGAGTAGTTTTCCCAATTAATGGCAGGGTAGTTGAAATCATCCAGTATTAGGGTGTTTGGTTGTATCTTAATATTTTCCAGTATGTTTAGGAAGGTGTAGTGAGAGTCTTGGGGTATGGTGGGGGATCTGTAGCAAGCTACAATTTGGATTGCAGTCTTACCTAGTGTTAGTTGCACCTGGAGAATTTCAGATGCATTGTGTTGGGCAACTAGCCTGGAGGTGTGAATATCCTTGGTGAATATGGACACTCCTCCACCTTTAGTGTTTCGGTCTTGGTTTTGTGGCCAAAAAGAGTGGTAAGAATTGTAGTCTGTTATTGCAGGGGTGCTCTCTGGAGCCTTAAACCAGGTCTCAGTCACTGCACAGATATCGATGTTCTCCATCTTTAGGAGTGCCTCGAGAGAGTGCATTTTGAGGTTTAGACTTCTAGCTTTGAGTAGCATTACATTCAGATTTTGCATGCTTGTATCTGTTACGGTGGTGGTTTTATCCTTTGAACCCTGCCTAAAAAGGCACTATAGGGACATCTAAACCTACTACATTATTCTGGTTAACAAATATATGTTATTTCTTAGCTAATTATAAAAAAAATGTTTATGTACTGCTTTCACATGTAAAATGCAAATTGGTTACAGTGGGGATCGAACCAGGAACAGCTGCTTGCAAAGCACAAACTCTAACCACTAAACTATTGCAGTACTGATTAAGTTGGATGTCTCTTGCTATTTAACTTCTTGTGCTGTTTAAGCTGGACTAAGTGTAGCTAAGCAATTAGCACACCCGTGCAGCTTCGCTTAAACTTTATCGCATTTATAAAAAAAAATAATTTGTTGTGTTTTTTATTTGTATTCTTCAGAATATCCCTGCTAATGCCAAATATGTTATTCTATCAACTTTCTGCTTTGTAGGACGATTGTCCCTTATGAATTTACCCAAATTCCTTACTCTGATGGGTTGGGAGGTGTGCACTATGTGCTTATCCTAAACCTGTTATTCTATCAGCTTTATGGCTTGGTAGGGACGATTGTCCATTATGGCTTTGTCCAGATTTCTTACCCTGATGGATTGGAGGTGTTACAAGCATTATTCTTTGTTTGAAATTGCTGAACGGCAATTCTGGAGTGCAGGGTGCATGTGTATTGTGAGAGCTCTGCTCTCAGACACCCCCCTGTGATTGTACACAGCACCATGTCCCTTTTATAGCATGGCAGAGCGCCTTCATAAATATGCATGGAATGTTGCTGTGCTGCATAGGAATGCTCCCTGCCATGCAGGAATAAGTTATTCCTACATGGCTGCTTGCTGAATCCTGGGGTCTTGTCTCTCCCTCTGCTTCTATTGTTTGATAAACTTCTTGCAAGCTCACTTTATACTGCTCTTTGCTGGAGCTTAGCTCTGTAGTATACAGCAGTTTTACATCTCTATAGAAATTTGTGCAATTACTAGAAATGGAGTCACAGCAAGGTCATAGTAAACCTGTCTTTACTTTATTGGATGCTGGGGCACAGGGTAAATTATCTGCCCGACCTAAATGTACTGTTAAACCATCTTAGAAGGCCCAAAATGACAAAGGCTTTTGAAGGTCAGAAGACAGAAATGTCTGACAGACTATTATAGTCATGGAAAAAATTGCACGTTGCTTAGCTGTGGCCAACCACGTCAGTGGTAGTGATGTAGAGCAATTAAAGGATATGCTTGCAAGGCTTCAGCATACCTATGAAAATTCTAAGAGCGACTGTTAAGTATTCTGCATCTCTATTGAATGTTAACAGAAAAGAATCATTACAGGAGCTAAGTAGTATTACTCTCCTTGATCAACAAAGGCACACTTTATTTTTGTAAGCCAAGTTAAGGATAAAAGAAAGAATAAAACAGCTGCAGAAGACTGAGTCCTGTTTATCAGTCTCATCCAAGCATTCGAGAAAATCAGTTAAATCCTTCTCTCAAAAATCTGATTTAAGCAGCCGGCTAATTTTAGGCCATGCACAAGCAGAAGTGGCAAAGGTTCAAGCTTCCTACATCAGAAGGGAAGCTGCTCTTAAAGCGGATGCTTCATGCAGGCAGGAGAAAGGAGAAGTCTAGTTAGCAGTCCTCCAAAAGGAATGCAAGGAAGCAGAGGCCTTAGCTAAACTGAGCATCTTAGAACAAGCTGCAGAGGAAGCCATCCCAGCTTAACTACCTTGGAAGATCCTACAAAACAAATTTTGCAATTTGTCTTAAGTCAAATGTAGATAATGGTATCACGCCTTCTGGGGAAATCTTCACACACAAGGCTCCAACACATCATCCATCTTCAATTTACAGTGTGTCAGCTTATACCACTTCTCAGATCTTTGCAGGTTCAGATCACCAGAATCTCAACAAGCCTCTTATTACCAACAATACGCTTGCTGAGGCACAACTTTCAGCAGCAAGACGTGCAACTAGACATCCAAATATTAAACCTCTGCTTGAGCCAAACCCAATTGCAACTGCATTTACTCCTATATCATTCAAGTACGATGCACCTGGTGCCATCATCGGCAGTAATGCTCAAGACATGCCTGTGGATATGAAAGGTTTAAGAAATGATTTTTCAGACTTTGCAAAGTACATGATCCAATGTCAGCTTATTAACACTGGGCTTGCAAAACTTAATGACCACCCGGAGAATTACAGGAGTTGGAGATCCACCTTCAAGGCAGTAATTCAAGATTTGGACATCTCACCCTCGGAAGAATTAGATTTGTTAATAAGATGTCGCAGGCCTCAATCAGTTGATTACTCCAGAAGACTGAAAATTGTCCATAGTGGTGATTCATCCAAGGGTCTCACCACTACTTGGGATCAACTAGATCAAACATATGGAAGTTCAGAAGTTGCTGAGCTTGCACGATTTAAAAGATTGCAGAACTTGCATAAATTGTCCATTAAAGACAACTGCAAGCTGCAACAACTCAGCAATCTTCTTCTTGAACTTGAGATTGCCAAATCAGATCCACAGCTACCAGATCTTAGTTATTTAGATACTGCTCATGGTGTGAACCCTGTGGTTGCAAAATTGCCATACAGTATTCAAGAGAAGTGGACTTTAGCAGGTTCCATGTACAAAGAACAGCATAAAGTCGCATTTCTGCCTTTCTCTTTCTTCTCTGAATTCATTAGATATCCAGGTCAAGGAGCGATCCAAACTTCTCAATTAATGAAGTATATGCCATGCCCTCAACACCTGCAAGGCATGAAAACTTAAGTGTTAAGCACAAGAACTTAAGCAATGTTGTTTCTGTCCACAAAACAGGAGTGAATATGCCACCTATGCAAAGGAGTCTTGGCTGACAATGGCACTTGATTTCAGACACACTAGCATTCCAAGTGTTGGACATTGAAAGGCCATTCATGAGACATGCAGTTCTATCTTCAGTGAATAGCCTATATGACCCACTAGGGTTAGTGACCCCAATTACCATACAAGGAAGTCCAATACTTTGACAGCTCACTGAAAGGGAAAGAGACTGGGATGTTCCATTACCTGTAAGTTTACAGCCAAAGTGGGAGAAGTGGAAGAAATCCTTGAAGGCTTTAGAACAGCTCTACACCCCATGTTGCTACTTTCCTGGTTCACTTACAGGATGTCAAAGGAAAGAATTCCATATTTTCTCTGATGCGTCAACAGAAGCTATAGGTGCTGTAACCTATCTGAAGGTAACTAACTCTGTAGGTCAGCCTCATGTAGGTTTTTTTGTTGGGAAAGGCAAAATTGGTCCCCAAGACCTGCGCACATCATCCCCAGAAAGGAATTATGTGGTGCAACCTTGGCTGTAGAAATGTCTGACTTTCTATAGGATAAACTGGGTGTTGAAATTGATACCATCAGGTTTTATACTGACATTAAGGTTGTCATAGGCTATATATACAATTATTCTACATGATTTTATGTATACGTTGCGAACAGGGTAAAGCGCATTAGAGAAACTGAGCTAAACCCTGCATATATTGCTACCAGGTCAGTCTCAGCTGCAGTTCTTAACAAAACATCTTGGTTATCAGAACTAGAATTCTTGATAACTCAATCTTCAGCAACATCTCTTGACAACTACCATCTTATAAATCCAGATGATGACACTGAAATTTACTCTGAAGTCATTTCAGTAAGCACTAATATTCATTCAGTCTTGTGCTTTGGGACATATTGCTTCCAGCATTTCTCCTCTTGGTTGAAACTGGTACAAACACTGGGCCAATTAATTCACATTGTCTGCTGTTTTCAGAGAACAAACCAGTTTCAGAACTGCCGTGGATGGCATATGTGTGAAATGCCACCTAATGTATCTAAACTAGAACAAGCGAAGATGTTAATCATACTACAGATACGAGAAGAAACTTTCTCGGAAGAAATTAGATGCCTTGGAATAAAAAACTAGCTTTTCAGGGGAAGCTCTCTCTTCAGACTAAATCTCAGGATAGATGGCTGTGGCTGGCTACCTTACTCATGCATCGTTTTCATGAACTACAACCACCAAGGAAGACACTTCATCGAAGGTTCCATTATGGCTGCTGGTCTATGGGTCATTGATGCAAAAAGACAGACTGCCACTATCATACAAAAGTGTGTCAAGTGGCAAAAGTTAAGAGGTAGAGCAGCAACAAATGGCCTACCTACCTATTGATAAACTGAGCACAGAGCCAAAGTTTACCTATGTTGGTCTCGATGTTTTTGGGCCATGGTCAGTTGAGACAAGCAAGACTCATAGAGACTAAGTCAACAATAAAAGATGGGCAGTGATGGTTACCTAAGTGTATGAGCTGTTCATATTGAAGTAATTGAATCAATGGACACTTCCATTTTTATGAATTCTCTCTGAAGGTTGTTTTCTATTAGAGGACCATTGAAGGTGCGAAGGTCAGATTGTCGTACCAGTTTTATAGGAGTGTGCAAGGCACTACAGATTGACTCTAAACATATTGAAAACCATTTGCTAAATCAAGGTTGTGAGTGCAGATTCAATCCGCCTCATTTTTCGCACATGGGTGGAGCATGGGAAAGGATGATTGGAATTGCGAGACGAATACTTGATTCCATGCTACTCCATGTGAATTGTTCTCACTTAACTCACAAAGTGCTTACCACCTTCCTGGCTAGGGTAACTGCCATAATCAACTCCAGACCATTAGTTCCCATCTGTTCTGATGCAGTGTCTCTGGTCATTCTAACACCAGCTGCTTTGTTAACTCAGAAAACCAGAGTGATTCCCATACCTGTGTGTCTTTGATAATAGCGACCTTTCCAGAAATGAGTGGAGATGTACAACATCTCACCAACTGTTTCTGGAAAAGATGGAGAATGGAATACCTTAATCTTCTACAGGACTGTAGGAAGTGGCAAACATACAGGCTTAACCTACAAGATGGTGACCCGGTCCTTCTGAAAGATCGTCAGGTACATCGTATTCATTGGTCTATGGGTCTCGTCACAAAAATTATTCCTAGTGATGATGGAAAAGTCTGTAAGGCTGAAGTAAAAACTGCTGAAGATGAAAATGTCAAGACTTTCTTCAGGCCAGTTACCGAAATTATCCTCCTTTCATTGACGGACCAATCTAATGTTTTAATGTCTGGTGTAACTTGAACCTTTAAAAGTTACACTATTTTTAAGCAGTGCAAGAATTCTACATACTTTATTGAATTTAAAGAATTATGGCATGTGCATTGCTGGTTTCCTTTTCATGTTCTTTTCCTTCCTTGCTTTTCAGGTTTAAGAAGACAAGCTTCATCCATGCAGAAAGACTTTATATATTATGATGTTAATGGTCAAAAATAATAGTGGTATCTGACAATAGCAGGTGGGGAGTGTGCTGCCATGGCAGACTGTGTTAGAAATGCAGTTTGTACTTGGTATGTTCCATCCTCCCCTTCCTACTTGTAATATTGGCACTTCTTGGTCTCCTTTTTCCTGTCTGGCTGGTTAGTTTCAGGTTTTAATTCAGTGTATCAGGTTTTTGTTAAATTATTGCCTTTTTACCTGTAAGATAGTTATGGAAATACGTCTTTTATGCTCTGTATGCCTTCACCTTCTCTGAAGTCTGCATTAAACTATGGATTCCTTCCCTATGGCTGTCTTGGTGAGTTAAACTATCTACATTTGTTCTTTTATACTAACGGATGCTACACACTGTACAAACCGGGTCTCAAGAGGCACGTGCTTCTTGAACAACAGTTGGGGACAGAATAACAGTCACACCTGTCATTCCCTCAGGAACATGTCTGTTGTTCATTCCTTGGCTAATAATCTGAAATGTATCCTTTTTGGATATACAGTGAAAGCTTAAAGAATATCATGTCAAAGGCAGTGGCTCTGACAATAAAATTTGAGTGCTTGTAACTAGCTTTTAACAGTCCTGAATCCCAATATCATGGGGGGGGGGGGGGGGGTGACATTTACCTTAAGGTACAAGATCTTGTTGATGTTGTTCTTGATTGTTAGTGGCTAGAAAATGGTTATGGTTAAGACCTTGTACTTCCCAAAGCATGTAACTTCACTCAGTCACCTACCTTTATCTTAGGACATCTCTGTGGCTGTTTGTATTTGGCGTTCCTCCCAGTCTGATTATTGTAACTCCCTTTACCTGTAATTAGCTGTAGTAGAGCTTGGCTACCTTCAGCTAATAACAGAATTTAGCAGCCTCACTGCCAGCATATTCTTTTTGTTACCAGCATACTATGTCACTTCTTCAGAGTTTACACTGCTGTCTGGTTTAGCCCCGGGTCATCGTTAAAGCCCTGAGTATTTAATCATATATGGCATGGGTCCCACTTCCTGAAAGAACACCAGACAGTTTAGCTAGACTATGACACCAGGGCTATGTCTCCTTATTTTATTGGACTTTCCTAGAGTGGATTTGGATTTTTCTGGTCTCCTTTATTTTTCATAGAAAACGCTGTGGGATTCATAAAGGTTAACATGAGAAGTACACTATGCGTATACCTGGAGGTAACTTTTCTGAATTCAAGAACAGCCACTCCACAGTACTTTTGCTGTTTATTCATTCAGAATTATATGGGAACAGGCTGTTGGGGTCCTTGCTCACAGGAGCCCCTTCCACAGACCCCAATAATTACAAGCCAGCAGCCTCACAAGCATGCTGTACAAAGTGAAGGGGAGAAGCACCATGCAACTTATTCAGGAAGTAAAGGAAATGTCTTTCCCCATGATCTAACACAGTACAGTTTTGTCAAAGATATGTCTCATATGTACTAATATTTATTTATCCATGTATTTAATTGTTTATTTTCCAGAATAATACAACTGTCACCACATCAGCAGATATTATTTATTACATTTTGAGGTATATCACAGTTCACTTGTCTTGTATGGTGGCACATCCATTATTTAAATCACTGGATTTTATCATAAAAACTATTCTACAGTATGCAAAGTCTGGTTTATTCATTATTGTGACTAATGGTGTATTGTAATATCTGACATCTGATGATTACTTGGGGTTCACCGACAAGTTTCTGTAACTGTTACATCCTGAGATGTCTGTGAGCTGTCCTTTGGTGTCTGATCACCACTTATTTGTATTCAAATGCCTGACCCTTTCTTATATATCTTACTTACATGTTTGATTTTGTGACTGAGATGCATTTAAGTTATGTTGTTTAATTGATAGTATTTATTTCGCCTGAATAAGCCTTGAAGGTTAAAGGGTTTACTTGCGAACTTGAACTTGGATTAAACATTTGTTGTTTTAGAGAGTTTCCAGTTTTCTTTTTCTTTTCGGATTTGATTTTGTGACTGAGAACTGGTTAACTGCCTCACTGCTGTTTTTTGGATAGTGTTTACAATAGAAAGTAGATGGCTGCTTACTGTTTTGGCTGTCAAAAATGAACAATCAGCTCTTTAATATTTAGTAGGCCAAACCTTGATAAGAGAAAAATACATTTCAAGGTTATGAAATAAAAAAATGTCTTACAAAACAATTATGTTTATGCAGGTTATGGTATTTTTTCATTACGTTATGACATTGCCAATCAATAATCTACTTATACAAACTTTTGTCATGCACTGAGCATTCTAAACCATTGTGGCAGACAGATGTCTAGCAAAATCAGCATTATGTACGTCAAACTATGATTTTTGAGTAAACCTCTTATGCTCAGATGTGCCTGGTTCTCAGGTTTAATACTTCACTAGGTTATTTACTATACTGAACTTCAAAGGTCGTTCCTTCTTTACTTCCCAAAGCTAGGATAATGAGAACTAATGGGAGCGTAAGTTCCAGAAAAAGTGCCTAATGATAGGGTATGTTGTATTTCTTTACTGTTTTCTGGACATATTTACCTATAGACGGAAGATGTCATTGTGGCAGCAAGATCTCCCATATTGACTAAGATTCAGAGATCATTGTCAAACTTTTTACTGTTATGGATGTTGGAGCTTTGCAGCTCTAGACTGGAGGGTATATCAGCCTCTAGTCTCTATTTTTGTCATAGTACATTCTTCAACAAAGTCATTCTGGCACGGGTAAGTCATACTGAAGCCTTCATTTCATACCTGGATATTAAACAGGCATTTTGAAAAGCAAGCTACCTACAAATATGGGTTTCATCATCTGAGGCTTGGGAATGTAAACATGTAGATTCTCAAAGCAGATCAAAATCTTTTGGTCCATCTAGTATGTCTGTGTCCTTGTCTTCTGAATAAGCTGTGGATCCTATTAACTAACAGCTTCTTTGTATTGTTTTGATTTTTTCCATGCAGCATAAAGTTTAACTTAGTCCTCAGGATAGGCTAGTAAAATGCAGGACAGGAGAGGCAGCCCTTAATAATATGGCTAAGTGTCTTATTCTAAGTTCTGCATAATTCAGTGTACATTAACTGGCATAGCCTGAAAGTCAGCATGAGTGCCATGGGTTTTCCTCTTCCTAAGATGTAACATAAATTGCTGATGCACACAGTGGATTTAAAATAAAGCTAAATAAATATCATGTCTTTAAATAACACTAGTGTAACCTGCAGGAATGTATATACATCATTCATAATTGAAAATGTTCACAAAATCTTCTTTAATATGGGTGAAGCTCTGAAGAGCTATGCAACATCCATTTGTGAAAACAAATATGGAAAACTTTTTTTGTCCTTTCTCCCTCATGCCTACTGACCATCAAACATCTCATGTCAGACTCAGGCCATTCATTCCCTGTTAAAGCGCAGCATGAACCATCTAGAGGAGACATTATTCACGCAACCATGAGGGTTGCTTGTACCTTCATTGGCACTCTGGTAAGGGGGGCATTATTGTAATAACTTACACCTTGACCTACTCCCCAGGATGGTGGGTCATTTGATGTGAATCACAATGGGAGGCTGTTATGCCTTCGCCATACAACTGCACTGTCATACAATTGATATATAAAGACATGGATATACTTGACATTCCATCCCACTCTCCCATGCAGACTTCATAAATTGCCTTTGCCACTAGTTGAACTCAGATCACCTGGGCTATTAGTCAGGGCTTTATTGCTCTATGCCATCTGGCAGGTTTTCTGGATTAATGAAAATCACACAATTGCTCTATTAAGACTGGTTACTGACTTCTGTGTTATCAGCTTAGCCTTCACACGCAGGAAAAATAAACCAGCCAGTGTTAGCAAAGAGACATTGCTTGTAAATGTAATCTGTATTCATACTGTTAGCCTAGGGTGTTGTTCTTTTATGGAGTATAATGCAAACCTTTATTACATTCTAAGATACATAAATTTTGCAGAACCATTGAATTTGCATGCTGGGACAAATGAGCAGTTTCTCAAAAGGGAAGCAGTCAGACGTCATCTTTCCTATAATTCATCTTCTCTTAATTTCAGAGTAGCTCAGTGTAAGTAGTTTCAGTGTACTATATCTTTCAGTGGGCCACATAGCTTTCTCTCCCTTGTCATTATACTATAGAGCAAATGGAATCGTACAGACCTCAAAATTCACTACTCACTCTAAATTTTAAGCTTTGAGTAAATACTCTATTATTTGCAATACTCCAGTCATACATCTTTCATCCTTCAGGAAATTGTACACCCTATTTCTTCATGTTTATTTTTATTTCAGGCTTATTATCAGTTATGATTATTTGTATTATGTAGTCTTAATACTATTTTGAAATTGAAGCCTTTGCCATCACTGTGGTTAAACCAGGCGTGCAGTTGTTAGTTTTTTGACAATATTGTATTTTCTCTACTGCTTTTGTATCTCACCTCTTTCAGTTGGTGGCTCATTTAAAATTAATACGTTGCGTGTACCTCCTCAATAAAAGCTTCTAATTTGCTACTTGTTTTCCTCTAAATCAGAATTAGAATTATGCATGCACAGATTGGTACTGGTGGTTCTGTCTGGTAGATAGCAGACATGCCTTTACAAATCAAAGTGTTTTTTTTTTTTTACTGTTATGCAAAGAGCTGGATGCACTGCAAGTACATGCTGGTAAATACAGCATGAGAGAGATTGTTCTTAAGCCTGTGCTGTCCTCAAAGCACAGGTGCAGCAGAGATAATATAGGAATACTGGTCTGATTAAGTGATTTGTTCAGAGGGAATTAATCTAGGACTACATTATGAGTCTTATTGGCATCTCATGGCCATAACCCTCCATGTTGCACTGCTACCAGATCAATTTTTTGTTGTGCTGCTATTTATATTTTTTCAGTTCTTTTTGCTGAATTGGTCCCTTTGCTCTATGCTCAGATTTTATCATTGACACTTGGTCAATATTTCCTGCACAGCTGGTAATTTTTATAAAGACCTGAAAAGATGAACTAGAATGTATACATTTTAAATAACATTTTTGCTCCTCTATATCCCTGTAAACATCAGCCTCTGTCCCCATTTCCAGCTGTCCCATGGATCTGAAAAAGGCAAGATCTGCAGATTGAAACTGTCAATCAGTGTGCATCATGAGGTTTACGGAACGATCCTAATGCTCACTGCTGCCTGAAAAATATGATGCCAGTATGTGTTAGGACAGGTCTTTGCAAGCACACCCACGCCCCACAACTTGAATAAGTATTCCTTTCAGCATTCTCAGGCCTCATCCTTCTTACTGCAAAAGCTGCAATGCATCCTAAGACTTGCCCCATATACACCTCTTGTGGCAAAGCTCAACCAGCATCCTACCTGCCAACCCCCTGAATGGAAAAACTGGCATCTGCTCAGTCCCACCCCTTCCCCATCGAGCTTCATTACCTCCTAAGCTGCTCATCCAATCCAAGTCAAATGGGATGCAGGATCAAAACTTCTGTGCTGCATAATATGTAAAGGTGAAACATGGCTTCACCCCATCAGCCTCTGTTGCTCGTTTCATTATTTTCTTCATCTTTTGAATTGCAAACATCCATATACAGTAAACTCTCAGTTAAATGGAGCTCAAGCAACCAGAAAACAAAGTGAAGAAATACAGTACAATTTTCATGTGTTGCACTTTCTGTCTGCCCCCCCCCCCCGACAGAAACATACATTATATTTTTAGAGGTTTAAAAGGGAAGATAGGAATACATTCCCTCTCTCCACAACCTAAGAACAAGTCAAACCAAACAAATAATGTAGGGTACAGTATTAGTCAGGCCTATTTTTAATAGTAATGCTCAAGCAACCAGAAACTACAGTTATCCGGCATCTACCAATCCCCATGGGTGCCGGTTAACCGAGAGTTTACTGTATATGCAAACCAGTGACTGGAGTAATCTGTCTTGTATATTGAGGGACTTAGGGTTTAATGCAAGCATTTATTTTACT
Source organism: Protopterus annectens (assembly GCF_019279795.1). NCBI lineage: Eukaryota > Metazoa > Chordata > Ceratodontiformes > Protopteridae > Protopterus > Protopterus annectens. Next base: position 784,446,630 of record NC_056726.1, on the reverse strand, counting down.
TAAGTTATATTCCAGGTACCAAGACTGGCATCATATATATATATATATATATATATATATATATATATATATATATATATGGATCCATATCAGATCCACAAAAACACTTCCCCAACGACCAAATCACTGAGACTACATCCCCGATAACAGTAAGTATAACTATTATGTAACGGAATGTATTCCCGTTTCTGCAATACAACTAAAAAACAAAAAGTAACATGTATAGCCCCCTGCACATCCCCCTACTTAAATATACCAACACCAAGATCGCACCACATTGTGGAAATGGGAGTACATCCCATTCTGTACTACTCACCATTGTCGGTGAGCTCCTCTGTCGGCGATGTGGTCTCGGTGATCTGGTCGTCTGGGTAGCGTGGTTTCATCGATCTGACAGGTTCCTATAGATATATATATATATAAAATATATATGTGTGTGTGTGTGTGTGTGTGTGTGTGTGTGTGTGTGTGTGTGTGTGTGTGTGTGTGTGTGTGTGTGTGTGTGTGTGTGTGTGTGTGTGTGTTTGTGTAGAGTGTACCCCCTGTATGAATGGGACATTTGTGTTTTGTCTTTTTACTCACAAAAATATGTTGTTTAACTATTACATCAAATCAATTTTAACCATTTTCTTTACATCTGATCAGTGTATTGTGTTGGTAAAACATTCTGGTGTCCATCAACTCCCAATAAAAATAAATAGCTTTCTCAAAGCATCTGCCAAGTCTGTTATGTTTTGAAAACTATCTGATCTGTTCATGGTGCAATAAAGAATCATGTACAGCTATATTTAAGCATTTTAATTTCAGAAAGGTACTTACAAATTAAGATGGTGAAAGTGAGACAAGCACTTCTAATTTCTAGCATGAAATTTGAAGACCAGTTTCCAGACTAAAATAATAATAATAATATCTTGGGGCAAGGAGAAGACTTTCATAAAATATGAGCACATTGCTGAGTATTTGTGGAGCTAAAAGACGTGAGTCCAGGCAATGTATGCAAATAAAGTGTGCAATCAAACAGAGCCAGCCTGTGGTCTGAGAGCCAGCCCACTCTAAATCAGGTACCCAGTATATCTGTCTTTTCTACTAGTTTCACTAGAAATGCTACCTTTCCTTGCAGCAACCAGTCTGCAAGTGACTACATTGACAGTTAAGGAGCTAATAACATCTGCTTCTCAGCATGCAGTATGGGATACCCAACTAAGCATTGGCAGTCACTCTAGTTGGGCCAGTGCTCTGAAAAGGAGGATATTCAGGGACAGCAAATTTCATAGAAAGCTAGTACTGATTGAGTGTGGTCAGTGCCTACCATACTTGCTGGTTATATAGACTCGTGTGTGGTAGGCACTGACCACACATGAGTCTATATAACCACATGAGTCATGTGTGGTCAGTGCCTACCACACATTAGTTTTTCATGCTGTTTATATAGACTCATGTGTGGTAGGCACTGACCACACATGACTCATGTGTGGTTATATAGACTCATGTGTGGTCAGTGCCTACCATGGGCAGCTCGTGGCATCGGACTGCTGGACTGCAGCCTCCTCAGCAAAAAAGAACAGAGAAACTTACTGTTAGTTTTTTAATATTTTATTTATTTTTTTATGTCTCAGACTCAGTTGAGTTTAGTGTTGACTTACTTGTTTCTCTGTTGCTGACTTGGCGAGTACACACATGCGCAGTTAGACCACTTTGGGTTGCGGACTCGCAGTAAATTTAAAACAAGACTTTTTTTCTTTTTCCTATCTGCTGCAGTCCGGAGAGCGAATTGCAGCATCAGTATGATGCCCAGCAGTCTATGCGGTTCCAAACCGCATAGAATTAGAAGGGGTTCGGACTGCGATGTCCGCAGGCATGTACATGACGTGCTTGGGCTAAATGGCTGCTGATTGGTTGTCCTCTCTTCCCAGGCTTTATGGGCTGGGAAAAGAGCGAGAAGCAAACAGTTACAGCCAGTTTTGGTCAGGACTTGTCTTGGGTGGAGCAGGACAGGTGGATTATTATTTTGTGTTTTTAACTTTTTGCTTGCCTTGGAGTTGGCGGTCTAACTTTGTTTGCTGGAGCCTGGACGTGACACAGACACATGGCAGCTGCAGAAGTAGAGTACAGACTGATGGGAGAGTTTATCGTTATCTTTTCTTCTTGGTGGTGGTACGTATGGTATATCATATGTTCATATAGGCTCTGTAAACCAACTCCTCCTAGAGACTTATACTTGATATAAAATCATTATTTTATTTACTGTGATACCAAATGATTATGGAATATTGTCCATTAAGTAATTTTTATGCAACTCTGGCCAGATTTCAGGTAAACAGGTTGAGACATTATGTGAACTGCTTGAAATTGTATTGGAGAAAAATATTTTTTATCTTTGATAATAAGTATTACTACCTTAGTTCTAAATGGATGGGAGAATTAAAATATTTTTAATGGTCGTGAGTGTCATGTAGGTAAAGTGCGTTTTTTTTTAAAGCTTTGTGGACAATATATTCCTGATTTGGGAATGGGAGAGTGGTGAGTTGATACAGTTCATTGATTATTTGAATAATAGTACTAATTTTCTGAAATTTTCCATGCATAATTCCTCGAGTAGCATAGAATTTTTAGATGTTGCCATTAATTATGATGGGACTGATTAACATACATACATACCTCAGTCAGTACATAGAAAGAATGTACATAAAAATAACTACCTGCATAGGAAGAGCATGCACTCTTCCCATGTGTTTAAGGGAATGGTTAAGGCACAGATGACACAAATAAGTAGGCTGAATACTGACTTTGGTGGATGTGAACCACAAATGGATAAGATAATGCATGAATTTATTGATAGTGGCTATGAATCTAGGTTACTAGCCATTATTAGACAAGATGTTATTGCATCTAGGAATTCTGTAGCTAGACCATATTTTGGTAATGCCCCAGTAGGAATGGAGACAACTGAGGTCCTGGTCCTTAGGAATAATAATACTGTACGCTATGTCACTACTTTTAGTATGTGTAGTGAAGGTATTAAAAATATTTATAACTGATAACTGTGGCATTTTAAAAACTTTGCACGAGTTACAAGCATACCTCTCAATTGTACAGATTTTCACCTTATATATTTGGTCCGTTTTTCATAAAATTGTGGCTTTCTGGAAAATTAGTGGCAAATCATTAAAGACTGAAGTTAGAAAATAATGACAGACATTTGAGTTTCAGATTTCATACCCTTCAGAAAATACATACTAATGCAAGACCTATTCTATTATCTTTCTAAGTTTATAAAAGAAATATTTAAAAATTGTCCTTATTTTTAGGCCTTTGTCCCACTTCTATGTATGGCTTTGTCCAGATTTCTTGTTCTGAGGTTGAGAGGAATAACAAATGTGTCAGGGCTATCTTAGTCATCCGGAGACATTTCAAATTGTGACATACTTGTTGCACCCCACTCCCCTATGTAGTGACTCTGGATGTGTCCAAGCAAGGCAAGGTATAGTTAAGCAGTGTAAATGTGCAGAGTATCCCCCCATCCAAGGTAGACACAAGTACTACAGTGGCTTTTCATCTGTCCTTGATTTTGCATAATGGTCTGGTTTGTCATATTTATGTACTGTTGGTTTATGCTTATTACTCAACGTGCCTGTTGCTCTGTGTTTAAGTAGCAATGCTTTAATGACCATCAGGTAAGCTTGTCTGAGACCGTAAGATGCAAGTAAGCTTTAATAAGCATACTGTTAAAGAATTGTCAGCATTGAAAGCCTTTCTGTTGCTGACATGCAGAGAATACTTAACTAGATAATGTATAAGCCTTGGGTATTGAAATGCATATGACAGTATGTGTAATAAAGGATAGGATTACATTATTTTAAGAAGCTCATTACACTTGTTGGAGACTTTCAGTCATCTCTGCAGGCTTTACCCGTAAACTAAACAGAATGCCAATCATGTGTGGTCCATAACCTGTACAGTAATCCTTTAACCAATGCATCTTGAGCTTGTTTCTTGTTTGCTTTTCATTTTTTACTTTGATCATGTTTTCCCCATGAAACAAGTAGATAGTTGTCAGGCAGCAGGTCTATTTTGGATAAGAAACATTTTTACAAGTGGGGGTATCACAGAGATTGCTACTTTCAGCATGTTACTTAGTCGTTTAATAAAGCTGAATATAAATTATAATTAGAACTGCAGTGCAAGGAGAAGTGGTTTGAGTTTAGTGCTGCTTGTTTTTCTTATGCTTTATTTTGACTGGCATTCCAGTAATGTATTTAAAAAGTAATTTATTTTTTCATGCCTCACAACCTTTTTTATTTCCATCTAGATATTAAGCTGTCATGCAGCCAATGCATTGAAATATTTTTATTCTTCTGCATTTCATTTTGTCTTGATTGGACTCTCATAATGACGGTTTGGCACCCAGGGCAGCGTATTTAATTAAAGTTACAGTTTTTGTGGTTTTGAGCATAGCTCCTCCCCTTTCTAGTTGGCCGCACACCTTCCCATTGACCCCACCCATTCAGCTGCCTCCTGCAGCCCCCCCCCCACTTGATTTGAAGTCACCAGCCGCCACTGCCTACCACACATGAGTCTATATAACCAGCATGAAAAACTAATCTGACTACATATTGAAGACTGCCTGTCCCCGGGCAAACTTGTATGTGGGACATTACAGTAGCAAATGGCAATACAGTAGCTTTGTCCTGGGACACTGCTTCCTTCATCCTGAATACACTCCTCACCATAACATGTTATAAGGCTGGAAAGTACTTACACCTACCAACAATATCTGATACATCTTCTAATCATAAAACTGTTTTATGAGGTAGCACACCTTCCACACATTCTTGGAGCCACTGACTTCACTCACCTCAGTATAAAGGCCTCCTCCAGAGATGATTGCCAAAGCTATACCTTTAGTAGAGGAAGTATTCAATCAACCACCAGGCTGTGTGCTTAGCAAACAGCTAGATGTTTTGTATCACAGCTTAATTCATAAGCAGGACGCATGTCACACATTTATGGTGCACCTGTGTCTTGGTACACAAGTTCATAATGAAGAAATTACAGAAGGACATCTGCTTTGAGAGTACACATTGGAGTACAGGCATTAGCTGCATGTAACTATGCACCTAAAAAAGAACACAACTGCACAGCTAACCTTGTCAATATGTATTTCAGATGTCAATGAGTATCCCTTGGAGACATGAATACACTATCCTGGATCACTTGCACAAGAAACCTACAATCAAGCACATTGCTTAAATACAACTGTGCCTGAGTAAGTGTTTGGGTTGTTGCAATCCTGATTCAGATATCTGGGCATATCTAAGCATGCTCTCTGTTTTGCAGCTGTGAAATCATTCTGGCTGATAACAATGTTTGCACTACTACACAATATGAAAATATCAAAGCATGGTGGCATTCTGGCCTCAGGTGTAGGATGCCTACTCATGAAGTCTGGACAACTAAGCAGGAACAGCAAATGTACACATTGTCTGATGACAGCAAAGAACCAGAAGAGGAAGAGCAGCAGCAAGGGAAGGGAAGGCATTAGCAATATGCTTGTGTAGAAACAAAATGGCAGAGTCTGGTACAAATGTATATGCCATGATATGTCATCATCTACAAACTCTGTGCACAAACAAAACATTTATTTATTTATTTGCTTGCGTGTTTATTTGTCTTTGTTGACCAGGAAAGTCCGACTGGGCAGAGCCCATTTTCAGTAGAGGCCCAGAGAGAGGCTCCACCACAGTACATGTAAACTAATTGAATTTCAAACAGTTCTCAGAAAACAACAGTTACATTTCTAGCCTTTTTGCTACCCTGTGCCATCCTTATAATATCTACCCCAGTATTGCATTGAACTTCGGGTCTGCTATCCCAGAATTCCTCTAATAATATCAAAACAGGTAATATTGCTTTGTCAGTACTAATCCAGAGCATCCTGATATGTAAATGCTCTGAATATTTGTGATATCAGACAACACCCACATTTTATAGGTTCATAGGTTCATACTAGGCTATCTGCCCTGGGGCAATTATAAGCCTAGCCCGATTCTGTATGGCTTACGCCACCTCTTGATTTGAGTATACTGTGCCCTTTTTAAGGTTTAGTTTACTGTGCCTCTGTCTAATAGTGACACGGGAGTAATCCCTGGGACAAACCTACGATCCCCCATCCACTTATCGAGATTCATCTTGAAGAGATTCAGTGAGGTGCTCTGCCTCACATGAACTGGAATTCTATTCCAGAGCGAAGGGAGCCTCTGGGTTATGAACCTGTCCCTCCAGCAAGTTCTATTTATTTCTGTGCTGAGGCTCAAGTCCCTCGAGCGTGTGGCTCTGTAACACATATTTGCAATACAGGAGCAAATGTCATCATTTGTAAAGGCATTGGGGCACACAAGACAGACAGATGCAGGCACACACAATTAGTCTCTAGATATCTCCACATACACACACATAAGTGATGCTTCCATCATGTGAAAGGGATGCCCATGACATGACATAGATGTAACACCACATGCAGAGCCCCTATGGGCCGAACTCTGTAACTTGATGGGAAATAATCCTCCCCATATGATGTATGTTGCTCCATGACAGAAATGTAAGTGTCACCATAAATTAAAATAGCAAAAACTGAAATTTAGTGTAATTCATAAAAGCATTTTTGCAGATCTCAGCTCTGTGATATAAAGGGATGGAGCTTGGACTAAAATCCAGGCGGTCTGAGTTTGAGTAGCATTTCTAGGGCTGAGGATGAGTGGCCTGCATCAACTCACCTTTCACGGTTGTGTGGGAATGTCTAATCTGTGTGCAATCAGAGCACACATTGGCAGACACTAGGGTGTATCTCCCTGGTTGCAGGCAGGCTATCACTGTTAGAGGGAGGCAGGAGTGAACTAATGATGTCTATGGTGATGCCTGTGTCATCACTCTTGCTCTGTCCAGCTATGGATTCCCTTTCCTATATCCTAAATCCCTGCCTGTAGCTTCACATGTGATGCCTGCTACCTGGTTTTTGCTTCTCTTAAGGGAAAAGATGTAAGTCTTAGAGGCTGCAGACCCTAAGGTCATTCTCACCCTGGTGAGGAAAGCTGACTTGCAGAATCATAGCAGGGTGCTGCCAGGGCTCACTGTGTCCTCTAGACATGGGGATGTTCCAACAGGGAGAGAAGTATGATGATCTAATTGAGGCATGGGTGTAGATAAGACGCCAGAGGTAAAGGAGCCAAAAATAGATGAAGGGGAAAAAAAAGCACTTTTTCAGAGGGGAAAGTCCCCTATATATATATATATATATATATATATATATATATGTATGTAGAACCCTCCGAGATTCTTCTTGATGATAGAATGTATACCTTGGCAAACCTATCTTTGAAATTATAAATATTCATGCTGTGCACAAGTTTTTCACATTTCTGCCTGTCACCCACTCTATGTATAGACACTTTACTGGTTATGGCTGGGTTATATGTCATCAGATGTGGTGTGGATGTGCACAGAGGTGCATTGGAATCTTGAACTACCATGGCAGGTTGTGCATGGTACAGACTGTGATCCTGCACAGCTACTCAACATGGTTTGCATCACTACAAGTAAAAAGATTCCCACACCAGATAGATGGACTTTTTACATGTACAGTCATGTTAATTGATGCAAAGAAACAGCTGTGCCTACTGGGAAAAAGCAAAGAACAAACTCAAAAATCAAGCTACACTGGTGGAATTTCATCATTGATAGGTTCATAGGTTCATAGGTAGGTACTAGACTATTGGCCCTAGGGCCTATACAAGCCTAGCCAAAAAGGTACCCTGGCTTTCGCCACCCAAGAAAATTATTTTCCTGTGCCCCTGTCAAGCAGAACCACAGAAGTGATCCCCGGGATGAATTTCCTATTATCCATCCAATCATCAAGATTTTTCTTGAAGAGTGCTAATGAGGTGCTCTGTTTGACATAGATAGTTATTCTGTTCCAGAGTATGGGAAGTCTCTGGGACAGGAATCTATCCCTCCAGTATGTTCTGTTTATTGTGGTGACAAGGTTTAGGTCCCTAGAGCGTGTAGCTTGGAGAGATTGGGATTTCTTTAAGTGGAGCATGTCCAACAGCTCTGGGTTTGACATAGCTTTGCATGTTAGGCAGAGATCACCTCTGAGTAGGCGATATGCGACAGAGTAAAGCTGGAGTTCTTTGAGACGGTCTGCGTAAGGCATCTGTTTGAGGCCAGTAATCCTCTTTGTGAGGTATTTATGCGGCCTTCCCGGTTGTTGTAGATGTCTTGTGAGGTACATACCAAAAGGGGCACTGTACTCTATAATGGGTCTAATGAGTGATGAGTAGGGGGTAACAATTTTTTTCTGGATGTGAAACCTTTTGTGATGAGGTGTGCCACATAGAAGGATTTCCTGACCACTGTGGCGATGTATTTATCAAAGGAGAGACTACTGTCCACCTGTGTCCCACTGTCTCTTATCACACTTTCAGTGTTAAGTAGACTACCGCCTATGTGGTAGTTCATGGGTACAGAGTTTTTACCAAAGGGGATGACAATGCACTTTTTGGCATTGAGCTTGAGACCATGACTTTGACACCAGACATCTATCTCAGTGAGGCCCTTTTGTAATCATAAGAAAAGGAAGAAAGGCATGTCAAAAATTAAAAGAGCAACACTCTGCAAGATAAAAACTCTCTCATCTATCTAAACAAGCAACTCGGGGAAAATCGGGCCAAACAAAGCAAATTTTGAGGTAAAAATAGCATTTCTAGCCAAGGATAATCACTTGGATTTCTTTAGCTCAAAGGCAGTACACAACAGTGAGCAGAAGTAATTGTAAATGGAGACACTTACACTGACACAGAAGATATAGCAAATCTACTGGCTGACAAATTCAACTCCAGTTTTAACCCTCTTCCCCGATACCCCTCAGGAAATACCATAGAACATAACCCCCCCCCAACTATCACTAGGGAGTAGGTCCTCGACATGCTCTCCAAGGGCAAGAATACCATATTGATGGGCCCCATTAACATCTCAAAATGCCTCTTAAATAGCTTGAAACATAATCTATCAAGACCACTACAGTCTCTGTTTAACCATAGCTTCCAAACAGGCATTGTACGCAAAAGAAGAACTGCAACTGCCATCCCTCTACACAAGGGTGGGTCATCTGCAGACCCCGGTAACTACAGACCCATAAGTCCAACTAGTATTGTATGCAAAGCCATGGAAATAATTATCATGGAAATCTACAGACACTGTATCCAACTGAGTTTGGTTTAATGAAGGACAGATCATGTCTATTCAACCTGGGCAATGTCATCAAGAAGGTCATTGAAGGCAACTGATGAGGACAAAAAGTAGGACTGACTCAGATAAATCTAAAACTCAATGCCAAGAAATGCATAAAAGTATCCTTTGGGAAGTTGACTACCTCTAGAAACTACCTCATTGATAACACATCCCTAAGAGTGGACCTAGTAGTAGACCTCCCAACTGTCCTTGTTTTGGAGGAGCGTTCCTATTTTCAGGCCTGATTTACATTTGCACAGGAGTCCCTATTTTTGGAGGTGTGTCCCTATTGTCAGGCTTGATTTACCCCTTTATAGTATTTTTTTGAATCTGACTCCTCACATGTGATTTCTGAAGCCATGTAGTACACTGAAAACCATACTGCATGACCAACATACTAGTGGCAATGATACTTTATAGGAAGAGGACACACACCTTACATTTCCCTTTTTCTTAAGTACTAAAAACGATGACCTTGTGTGGTAAACTTTTGCAATACAGTTCATTAAAGTATACAGATGTTACACCGTATCCTTGATAATATACTTATATTTTTCCAACATTTTTGTCACACTGTTTTTTATACATGTTTCTGATTAGTATCCCACATTCCTACTGGAAGCAGGAAGAGCTATTTGGTATTCAGATTTGATGCTAACCAGATGTCCAGATTTTTAGCGAGATGGTCCTACTTTTCAAGGGCCTTCGTTCCTATTTTCAGTGACTACAGATTGAGAAGTATGCCCAGCAGTCAGGGATTTGGGGACACATGTACATTTTTGTTTTTTGTGTAACTGCTTACTTGTACTTTAACTTTAACTATTTGTACTGTTCTGGAGATTTTCTTCCTGGGTCTTCGCTGAAAACGGGTTTGTAACCCAGTCGGACACTATGGCCTAATGGTTAAGGTGTCTGCCTTACAAACACAAGGTGCAGGGTTTGAGTTGCACAAGAGATAATTGGCTAGGCTTAAAAATGGCCTCACAAGGGCAGTTAGCATAGTACTAATCTATGAACCTATTCAGTTTATAAGGAATACTATGGCATCTAAGCCCAAGGAAGTCATGATTCTACAGTATTCTGTACTCATCAGACCAGTCAGTGAGTACAGTGCCCGCTTTAGTGTATTCCTGACCAGGTACATGCAGCAACAGGAATGTCCACAGAGTTTTCTCACAAAAAAGATACAGGGCATAAATAACATGTCCTATCCAGATCACCTCAAAGTCCTATCCCTGTACTCTTGTCTACAAACAACATGCCTGGCAGACAAGGAATCTTTGGATCCCACTCTGACGTACCTTCTACATATCCACAAAACAAAAAGCATCAGAATTACCCGATCAAGGTATTTAAACCTTTTTTGTGACATAAATTGCACATGTTGGATGAACAGGTATGTGTCTCAAGACTACTCCTTCTCTGGAGCAGGCTTCCCATCCCTTTGAAGCAGAATTCTTCCTTAACCTAATTTCAGGCATAACTTGGACCAGTGGATGGAAATCAGAAATTCACCCTTGGTCTGGCAGTGATGGCCCTAATGGACAGAGGCAGACTGTAAATGCTTGACTGCCAAGCCATACCACTTAGAATAATGTTAAGGTTCCTAAAACTTGTCCAATACATTTAGAATGCATGGCTAGACTTAAAAAGACCCATGTGGTCAATAGTGTAGTATAACCTATGAATATATGAACATACGAGGGTCTGCAGTATGTTATGAATATATGAACATACGAAGGTCTGCAGTATGTTATGAATATATGAACATACGAGGGTCTGCAGTATGTTATGAATATATGAACTTACGAGGGTCTGCAGTATGTTATGAATATATGAACATACGAGGGTCTGCAGTATGTTATGAATATATGAACATACGAGGGTCTGCAGTATGTTATGAATATATGAACATACGAGGGTCTGCAGTATGTTATGAATATATGAACATACGAGGGTCTGCAGTATGTTATGAATATATGAACATACGAGGGTCTGCAGTATGTTATTAATATATGAACATATGAGGGTCTGCAGTATGTTCCTGCCATTCATTCTGCTTCTCATGCTTGCCTGACTGGGGAGCCCCATAATGCTCTCTGTGTGGATATCTGAAGAATGTACATGTGTGCTGGTAACTGTAACACAGACTATATTGTAATACATGCATTTTATAGACTGGATGTCTGTGACCACTGATTTATTTATTTATTTTATTTATTATTTTTACATTTGTTTACCAGGAAAGTCCAACTGGGTGTGAGCCCATTTTCTGCGGAGGCCCAGGGAGAAAAGCTCCAACGCATAACAGACAACATTACATGATAACATTTTTACAAGACAAGTTGGTCTATAAATAATAAAAGTCTTACAACAATATTTAAAGGAAAAAAGTAAAATATTCTAGTTGATACAAACACAAAAGTAAATTAGGTGTGTAACAATTTTGAGTAGGATAACAAATAGAAATAGTAGTAAATAGTCAGGTTTAAAGTTACATAGGATATGAGTGGAAACATTAGGTAGTTATAAGCAGTAGGAACAGAAGTTAGTAATAAGCAGAGATGAGGAGAAGAATTATATAATTATTACATAATAAACATAAATAAGAATTATTTAATTATTATATAATTATTTAATTTGTGTATTTGGTTATACTATCCATACATTGTTTGTGGTAATATTTCTTTGTAAGCATGTGATATTCATACTTCTTTTATTACTTTCAGAGAAGACTGCATGGCCCTACACAGCAACATATAACTGGTGGCACCACCATCTTGCATGTCACATAAAGATGTCATTTACATATATAACCCAGGTTATTATATGGATTTCAACCTGTATATACTTTTAAATCTAAATAATACCTAACCAAAATCATTTCAAAGTCCACAAGACCTAACCTCAAAAACAATAATCAGATCCTTCTCTTCCTCTCTTTCGGCTTTTCCTGTTAGGGGTCGCTACAACAGATCATCTGTTTCCATTTTTTTCCTGTCCTCTGCATATTGCTCTGTCACATCAACCACCTGCATGTCCTCTCTCACCACATCCATAAACCTTATCTTAGGCCTTCCTCTTTTCCTCTTACCTGGCAGCTCTATCCTTAGCATCCTTTTCCCAATATACCCAACATCCCTCCTCAGCACATGTCCAAACCAACGCAATCTCGCCTCTCTGACTTTGTCTCCAAACCGTCCAACCTGAGCTGACCCTCTAATATACTGATTCCTAATCCTGTCCATCCTTGTCACACCCAGTGCAAATCTTAACATCTTTAACTTTGCCACTTCCAGCTCTGACTCCTGTCTTTTTGTCAGTGCCACCGTCTCCAACCCATACAACATAGCTGGTTTCACTACCCTCTTGTAGACATTCCCTTTCACTCTTACTGGTACTAGTCTGTCACAAATCACTCCTGACACTCTTCTCCACCCATTCTATCCTGCCTGTAATCTCTTCTTCACCTCTCTTCCACACTCACCATTACTCTGAACTGTTGATCCCAAGTACTTAAACTCATCCACCTTCACTAACTCTACTCCCTGAATCCTCACCATTCCTCTATCCTCCCTCTCATTCACACACACATATTATGTCTTAGTCCTGCTGACCTTCATTCCTCTCCTCTCTAGAGCATATCTCCACCTCTCCAGGGTCTCCTCAACCTGGTCCCTACTCTCACTACAGATCACAATGTCAAACATCATAGTCCATGGGGCCTCCTGTCTGATCTCGTCTGTCAACCTGTCCATCACCATTGCAAAAAAAAGGACTCAGAGCTGATCCATGATGTAATCCCACCTCCACCTTAAACGCATCTGTCACTCCCACTGCAGACTTCACCACTGTCCCACTACCTTCGTAAATATCCTGTACCACTCTTACATACTTCTCTGCCGCTCCTGACTTCCTCATACAATACCACAACTCCTCTCTAGGCACCCTATCATATGCTTTCTCCAAGAGCACAAAGACACAATGCAACTCCTTCTGACATTCTCTATATTTCTCCATCAACACTCTCAGAGCAAACATTGCATCTGTAGTGCTCTTTCCTGGCATGAAACCATACTGCTGATCACTAACCATCACCTCCCTTCTTAACCTAGCTTCCACTACTCTTTCCCATAACGTCAAGCTGTGACTGATCAGTTGTATCCCTCTGTAATTACTACAGCTTTGCACATCACCCTTATTCTTAAAAATAGGGACCAAAACACTTTTTCTCCACTCTTCAGGCATCCTCTGACTTTCCAAGATTTCATTAAACAATCTGGTTTAAAACTCCACTGCCATTTCTCCTATGCACCTGCATGCTTCCACTGGGATGTCATCTGGACCAACAGCCTTTCCATTTTTCATTCTCTTCATAGCTGTTGCACTTCCTCCTTCCTAATTTGTTTCTCTTCCTGATTCACTATCCCTACATCATCCAACCTTCTCCCTTTCTCTCTCATTCTCTTCATTCATCAGCCCCTCAAAGTATTCTTTCCATCTGCTCAACACACTCTCCTCACTTGTGAGTATGTTTCCCTCACTATCCTTTATCACCCTTACATGCTGCACATCTTTCTCAGCTCTGTCCCTCTGTCTAGACAATCGGTATAGGTCCTTTTCTCCCTCTTTAGTGTCCAACCTTTCATAAAACTCTCCATATGCCTTATCCTTCGCCACCTCTCTCTTTGCCATGCTCCTCATCTCCTTATACTCCTGTCTACTTTCTTCATCTCTCTGACAATCCCACTTCTGCTTCACCAGCCTCTTCCTCTGTATACTCTCCTGTACTTCCTCATTCCACCACCAGGTCTCCTTGTCCTCCTTCCTCTGTCCAATGTCACATCAACAATAATCAGATCCTACTAAACCTAATTATTACTAATATCTGGCAAAAAAAAAATCACAAATACTTCTAACCCCTATTAAGTGACCACAGTCTTATACTCATCACAATTCAATACTTATCAGCTTATCACCCCAATTCCATAATAACCTTTAGGCCCACATCTACTAGCAACTTCTCCAAGCTATAAGCCCCAGTTTCTCAACTCTACTGGTCACCAGTTCTCACCATTCAAGACCCTACTTAATAGCCCATACCTTGTCACCCTCCAAAACCAACATCATCACAAGCCAAATAAAAATAGGTGGTAACATCCCATCTATAATTGGGACTAAGTTTGAAAAGCATGGAAAAAATCAAACTCCACAAAAGACAGGTAAAGATTCATTAACCTTTATAATCTATCCAAAAAGTGGAAGAAAATCATTAGGAGATGCAGTGCTGTACACCTCTAAAGCCACAGAATTAACCTTTAAAATCAACTCTAAAAAGTCTGGGTTGAAGTATGTCATATAAACAGTTGAAGCAAGAACAATCCTAATTACAGCAATGCTTACATTACCCCAAATGACCCACTTTCAACAAAGGGCATTCTAACTGAATTCACCCACCTACTATTCCCACCAATACCACCAAATGACTTCATCCCAGACTCATTCCCATCAGAATTCACCCACCTTTTTAACTTTAAAGTAATCAAGGAAAATTGAGCATGTACTTTGCAAACTCTCAAATGATAGCCCATCTGGGACAGATGACCTTCAACCCTGGTTTAGAAAAGCCTGTGCTGAATATATAATAGAGCCATTAAAGCACATCTTTAATCTTTGACTAAGCAAAATTTTTTTCAGCAATCTGAAAAGACATCCTTATCAAACCACTCCCTAAACCTAATAGCCCATCTCAAGCTCAGACTTTAGACACCTATCAATATTTCCATACTACATAAATATTTCTACAATCATCTGTCACCCTAGATCTCAATATTTCTACAATCATCTGTCACCCCAGATCTCTGATTAGTGACCTTGGTGCGCTAACCAACATAGATTCCGGACTAACTGCAATATAATGACCACTATCTGGACCCTAACTGATAAAAATTTCTTTGCTATGGAGCCTTTTTCATTTAGCTAATGAACACTCAACCACTCCCATTTTACTAACTCAGCATTACCACAAATCATCAGCAAAAATGTCCCACAGTGGTTCAACAGCTTTCTCTTCATCCACACTTCAGAGTTAAAACTGGTTCTGGTTATTCTTACAAAAGGCTACTTCTCACAAGAGTTCCTCAGGGGTCAGTTATTTCACTGCTACTGTTCTCCTTAAACATCAACAAAATTCCCACTGACCAACTACAACTCTTCACCCTAAGGTATGCAACTGACATGTTCATCTATAGGCCCTAATGCATGCATGCTTGTGACAGGTTCATCTATAGGTCATACTCTTCCTGGAAATCCATTAAAGCTCACCTCCAACAGTCCTTGTTGCCCCATATTAACTAACCAAACACAAGAAAATTAATCCTTAACCCTAACATACCCTAACAAAACCAAAATCATGTTTTTGGCACCCCCACAAAAACTATAAGCCACTTCATCAGACTTGACTATTCAAAATATAAATACCTGCCCCTTAGAAATTACTACACTATGTAAATACCTTGAACTCTGGTTAAACCAAATCTTGAACTTCAAAATGCGCATCCAAAAAAATACGTCTAGCTCTCTCAGTTTATCCCCTGCAGAGAGAAAGAAAAGCCACAGGTAAAAGCTTGCTTCTTTTACAAAGTAGGTCTTCATATTATCAACCCAACTTTGAAGAGAAACAGTCAGTGGTAAATACCATCTCCAAAAAATATGCTGATTCATTTCCCTATTGGTTTATTTCCCTGTCACTTAAATCAGAATATCAATAATCTGTTCTTAAAAAAGGCCAAGTGGCTTCCCGTCCAACAAAGATATCAGTTTCTTGTCAGTTCCCTCTTACTCAGACATCTGCACCATAGCACCTCCTCCTATCTTGCCAGTAGATTTACTACATGGAGAGAGCTTACAACTTCAGGTCACAACTTTACTAAAGCCCTACTTTCCACTGCATTGAATCACTCAAAAATACAGCAAATATAGCACCTTAATTTAGACACATATCAATACTTCCCTTCTGAGGTAAAGTTTTTTACACTCATCTATTAACTTGTATCTCTGATTAGTTTAAGTGAAGCAAGTCATACTTCACTAACACCTTCACTTCAGGAAATCTCTTAAAGGTCACTTGATAAAGGCAGCCAAATGTTACTGATTGCTAAGCTAACGGCCCTTGTGGGCCATGTTAAGCCTAGCTAATTACCCCATGTGAGAATCAAACCCTGCATCTTGTGTCTGTTAGGTAACACCTTAACCATTACACCAACCTCCTACTCACTCAACTTCTCCACACCTTATCCATCCATCAAAACTTTTTTAACCTCCTCCCATGCATGCTGTTTCAGGTCACCCATTCTTCCTTCCCCTCTTCCTGTGCTATATTCAGACTTTTGGGTTGCAGGTCCTACTTGGGTAGGAAACTAATTATTGATCAATTTCCTCTAACGGACACTTACAATAAACTATTTTTAATCAATCTTTTTTATATGGTACAAAATTGTGTAATCCAATGCTTTTGTACTTCATATGTTATATATATATATATATATATATATATATATATATATATATATATATATATTATATATATATATAAAATCTTTAATTTTTTTATCTGTTTTTTCCACCCAGACAGACCATAAATTGATCCAGCTGGATCAATGATCCACCCAGGTTGGCAAACCTAAATTAATAAATAAATCATGTGAGTAAGTAAATGTGTTTGCATGCCACTTTCCTGTTTTACAGGTTCCTCACCCATAATTAGATATCTCAAGAGGAGAAGGCATGAAGTTTTAGCAGCAATGGGACACAGGATGGTTTACCAGGTTGGAGAGGTGGCAGCGAACAGGATAGCCTTACCTTTTCAGAACCTCTGCTGTAAGTAAGTGGGTATGATCAATTTATAGCATGATATCCCTCCATGATGAGAGATACATTTTCCAGAATGGTGTTCCCCAGCTTTCCGCATTTTTCACAAGCCATGTTGTGAGTCAGTGAGACACTGATGGCATGTTTCACCAGCATCCTATGTGAGACAGGTACACTGCTTCTTGACATCTGGCAGAGATGTGACTGCCATCAATGCACCTGCTTACTTCTCATTGAAGCACCCCCTGCTGCCTCTGTGAGGACACCAGTTAGCTTTTCCCCATTTCCAGATGTATTGGCCATGCATGTGTTATGTGTTTACAGCTTGGATGTCTGTGGTGTGAAACACTAACAGCAGTGTATTTGTAACTGTCATTGATGTTGCCTTTAGCTGTGTGCTGCAGATATGATTGCTATAAATTACACATGCAGCCTGATTGCATCCCATCCACATGTACACACAGCTTTTGTTATATGCATCTTTGAAATGCTGTCTGTAAATGTTGTTGCAGTTATGTGGATACATGTAAATTCCATGTAGCATGTCCCTTCCAATTTTGCAAGTTTGCATTCTGCATGCATAATCTTTGGAATTATCCCTTCCTTCTATTTTCTTTCCAGCCCCTTTGTCGTTTTCCATTTCTCTGCCTGCAACAAACACACACACACTTTGTGCATCCTTTGCTTGTATGCTGACTCTCCTTGTTTGTCCATCTATCCATGCCACTGCCCCCCTTGTTTGTCTAATTTTTTCAGTTTGTCAGTCTGCTCCATGCTGTCTCACCTATATGCATTTCCCATCCCTTGTGTATAGTATTTTTTCTTGTCTTTCCTTTTATTCTCCATATATGAAAAACGGGAGCTCACCTTGCAAAAAATACATTGCCTCCCATGCCCTACATATTTCTCTCTAACTGTCCCATTTCCACTTCTGAGTTGTGTGTACCTCTGCTTCTTGCTGTGTATACCATTACATCTATCCACTTACCCTCCACATCTGGTAGAGGCATGCATTACATGTTATATTCCTCCCACAAGTGCCTGATACCGCCATCACATTTTAAGTCCACTCATGCAGTACTGCTGTGGTATGTGTCCCTGGTATGACAATAACTGTCACACACAGTGTGCTTAATTTATGAGAAGGTACAATACAGCATTCATATGCCAAAGTAAAACTACTTTCCTTACACTTTCAATAGTCATTTGAGACAAGTGAGGTTTCAGATTACCCAGGAAATGTGAACTTTCAACAGTTCATCCCTTATTGAGTTAAATCTATGAATAATAACCTTTCACTGCTTTAGACCTACTGAACTAAAACTGGACTTATAATGGCTTAGGGGTAAAATGGTGATTTGTGAATGGTTAACATTCTGCTGACTTGATTTCCATAACCTCAGCTTGTACATTATGTGATGCTAAACTACTCTTCATGCCAAAACAAAGTTCCCAGAGCATCACAGAAAACAAGCACTTATGATTACTAGTTGGTCTTGCCTGTTTGAAGATCAGATAAACTAACACTGCTATGTTGTTCAGTACAAAAAACAAGAAGGCTGACATTTCAGGAAGTCACCCATTGCCAAAGCTGAAAAAGTAGCATGATTTGCAAAGTGCTGACTCACCAAGAGAAAAGAAACGTAACAGATGACTGCTGACATCTAGAGGCTCTACAGGCTCACCAGATTCAGAAGCCAAAATGTTAACTTGCCCTTATGTCGTAATCTGCAGCTTTGCCAGTCAGATTTCTATGCCTTAGTATGAATTGTTAAGTTTAATGAAATACATTTAATGAATCTGGCATACCTCTCAAATGTCCATATTTTTGCCTCATATTTTTTGTCTATTCCTCATAAAATTTATGGTTTTCTGGCAAATCACAGAGGATTGAAGTCACTAAATAATGACATACATTTGAATTTCATACTTCATGTACTTCAGAAGATGCATGCTAACACAAGAGCTGTTATTCTAGCAACATTCTACGTTTACTAAAAACAAATCCTCGTAACAACCAGGCTCCAAATTGCAGTGGACTATAATTTATTTAATGGTGAAGCACTTTCATTCATACACCATGAACTTCTTCAGAACAAATAAGACATTTCCGCATCAGAATTTAAACACTCCCCTAAATTAGTCACATGAAAAACGGATCCAATCAAATTACATCACCAGTAAATAAGGAAACATCCTAATTAAATGAATCACTAAAAATATATAAACACCTAAGAAACACTACACTGTAAATTAAGGTCATACCAATGAATACATATCATGAATATAAATGAGTTTTATATAGTCATTACACTTCATAATGTTTCAACTTTAAAAGACAACTGATAGAGCTCATTTCATTCAACCCTAGAGGTTGTTTGCATTCAGATATAGCTGCCACCACAGCTCACAGCATTCCACACACTCACTGATTAACCTTCCCCTAGGGTTATGTTGTACTTTTTCCAAGTACTAAAATTAAAATGTTATGACCCTCATTTTGTTTAATGTGTTTAAACTATGCATTACTAATTTTACCCTTTTTAACATCATACATATGTCTGTAGATCTGTTCACAAATATTTCTGTCCGTCTTACCTATATAAAATACTGAACAAACCTGGCATTTGGCCAAGTACACTAAACTTTTATAATTACAATTATATTGACCCATCACCTGTATAGTTCTATTTCGAATACAGATTCGCTAACCAAAATATACCTACATTGGTGACATTAGCCATACTTAAACATTCCCACTGCCCTTTCAGGAGACAAAAATCTCTTCCTTTTCAAATAGTTCTTAAAACAGTTTGTCTTTTTTATATGAAACCAAGGGTTTGTCTCCTAATTTACTCTTCAAATCAAAATGTTCATTCAATAACCCTACAATTTTTATGTAGAATAGAATTGATGCTACCACTATCCAAAGTAAACCTAGTCACAAAAGCCTTCTTCTATCTTTTGGAAGTACCTTGTTTCACTTCCAAAATCTCTAGACCATCCCCATTATATTAGGGATATAAAATGTTTTCCTTCTAACAACAACCTCTTCCAAATAGGACTGATAAATGTTGGGGGATAGTCCCTTCTAAAGAACATGTTTACCAAAATATCAAATTCAGAAACCATTTGAGCAAGGCGAACCAAATGGCCCTTAACTACGGCCTTTTTCAGATATCTTGGATGACAACTATTAAAGTGAAGAAAGGAATTGAAAAAATAGAGCTTCCTGTAAATATTCAGCACAAATATCCCAGTATAATAATCCTTTTTTAATTTAATATGCAAATAGGTTATGACATCCCCATTTGTGTTATGTGTAAATTTAAAAAAACTTCATGGTTTTATTAATATAATCTACAAATCCATTTATTTTGACCTCTGTATCAGTCCAAAGAATAAAAATATCATCCAGGAAATATACATATAAGGGCCAAGAGGTATTAAATGGACTATTAAAAATGTATTCAAACTCTCAGTGGGCCATAACAAATTAGCAAAAATCATGCGGTTGTCCTTCAAAATATATATAATTGCTTCTAAGAACTAACTCCATTAGGGCCACTGTAGTATTCAAATGTTTGGTGGGCAACTTTAATGTTTTAATAAGATAATCACCAAACCACTGTAGACCTATATTATGTGGAATAACCAAATATAAGTCATTAACATTTACAGTAAAAAAAACACAGTAAACACTAAAAGCAGTTTCCCTAAACAGCCTAAAAAAAATACCACAAATCTTTACTCATTTGGGGAAGCTGACCCAAACCCTCTCTGAGGGATGTATCAAGAAACTTAGCTATAAAGTGTGTCTTTAACCTAGCTGCATCAACTCTCAGTCACAAGGGAGGGATTATTGACATCCTTGTGAATTTTTGGAATACCAAATATGGCTGGTAAAAAGGTCCTATCATTTAACATATAGTTATACTCATCAATGTTTATTTGGCACTGTAACATCAAATCTATGAGTGCTAAATCCACCTTGTTATATGCAATGTTACCATCATTCATAGAGACTTCATCATACCCTCTACCATTCAACAAGACACACATACGGGTTGATATAATTAATTTTGTCCATAACAACCATACCATCCCCTTGTCAGGTTTTATAACTCTCTTATTGATGTTTCCACATAACTTATTAAATAGCCTGCATTCACTATCTGATAAATTGAAATAATCTTTAACAAGTTTATAAGAGTAATATTTAAAATCTGTCCCTATTTTTGGGCCTTTGTCTGCTCATTATTTTAGGCGTTGTCCAGATTTCTTGCTCTAAGCAGTTGAGAGGTATGAATAAATGGCAATGGAAAATGCTAGAACTGTAGAATAAAGCCATTCTAAGTAGAAGAATGGGTACTTACGTATAACGCAACCAGGAGGCTAAAGTATTGATTTCTGTTTGAAAAATGACAACCTCTGCAATGAAATTATAGTTTCCTAAATGTGTAAGCATTATTAAAGCAACTAGAACCGAATTGTTATACCTTAACACCAAAATAGCTGTTTTAAATCGAAAACAGTTTCCATTATTACTGCAGCTGTCATTTTAATCCAAAAGAACTGCCTTCCCTGACATTAAAACAGTAATTTCAGTAATTGTGGAGCATTACCCCAATGAAAAATATTTACCCATACTGGATAAAACAAAATTTTTATCCCATAGGAGATCATGATGAGTCAATTCGTCACAATAATAAGGTCAATATTTTTTTCTAAGTATTTGGTATTTAGTGGTCTCTGTTCCCGGTGGATAGATGTCACTTTTGAAATCAGTGCCTTAGTTTTAAAATTTGTATGCTGGATATGAACAAAACTGTAATGTAAAAATTTTGTAGCATAAGGATTACAATTGTTCCTGACTGTATGCTATAAGCTCATAACCAGAACTGTTCACGAGTTTCTCAGTGAGTGTGATATAAGCGGTAACAGTGAAGTCTTATGGATTATACTTTTCTAAATGTCAGGGAAGGCAGTTCTTTTGGATTGAAATGACAGCTGCGGTAATAATGGAAAATGTTTTTGAGTTAAAACACTTGTTTCAGTGAAAAGGTGAAATAATTTGGTCCTGATTGCATTAATACGCAAGTACCAAAGAATGGTCATTCAGTTGCTGAAAAATGTCAGAGCTTCCACTGTTATAATTAAAACAAACAATGGTGCAACTATAATTACTAGAAGTGACCACATACTGAAAATTCAGAAAGGCTTTGAAAGATAGTTTATGAGAATACATTACAAAAAGTTATCATGTGGAGCTAAGTTGTGTGGAAGCAATAAATGCATTACTATTGTTGCTAATCTGAACTGCAAGGCTGTTTCTCAGAGGTAACATGCAAGTTATATTGCAATGTGAAATTATTTAAAAAGTGATGAAGTAAAGTGTGATAACATGTAAATTATATTGTAATGTGACACTGTTTAAAAAGTGATGAAGTAAAGTGTGATAACGTAAATTATATTGTGATGTGAAACTGTTTAAAAAGTGAAGTGTGATAACATGTAAATTATATTGTGATGTGAAACTGTTTAAAAAGTGATGCAGTAGAATGCAGGAACATGCATATTATGCTGTAATGAAAAAATGTTAAAAAAGTAATGAGGAACATTTTACAAAAAAGTGACAAGTAGACAGCTATGATGAGCAAAACCAGGTTCCATAACTTTATAATTTAGCAATAGTTCACAGCTGGGTGTGGGTAATGCAGGATTTATCCATAATTGGCATGGTTTGATTAAGTCTTACCTTTTCTAAATAATGCCATTGTATAAAAGGACTTCAGCATTCTTCCCCCTGCTTCTGATAGTCTGGGCATCCAAGATATGTACTGAGCATGCTCTGCTATAGATGTGAATGGCTACTTAGTACATTAGTGAATGCGCCTTTTATTATTAGTGTGCTGTTGTATTTTCTGTGTATAGATTTTTGCACAAAATGCTGATGATTGTTTCCTATTTTTCTGTGATCTTGCAGTTTTCTAGCAAATTGTTGAGGAATAAAGTCATTATATAATTACAGATATGTCCATTTTTGAGGTACACCCTGAAGCTGTTTTGTAGGGATTTTCTCTGCATTTTTTAAAATGTATTATTTTGCTCAATGGAGCAGTTTAAGACAGACAGTTTTGTTTTTACCTTAAATCCTCAGCTTTCCAGTATGAATTGAGTTAATAGAAGTCCTGGGTAACCATAAATTCACCCCAGGGTTTCCACCTGAGTCTTTCTTGGGCAGGGCAAAAGCTGCTGACATGTTTCTAATGATATATGCCAGATTTAAAATGGGCATACTGACTTGGCTGTCCAATTTGTGTGCATGTTTTTGAATACAAACTCTTTATTGTATAATAAATACATTTATAATGGCTTAAGCATCGTTACTCATTTGTGCTAATTTTGAAAAACTGGATTTTAAATTTAATTTTGCCACAGGAGTTATTAGATTTTCTAACCATAACTTAAATGCCATACTTAATTATATCACTACTTATGACAAATGGTTGTAATTATGGGGAGATCATGAATATTGCAGTGTCTTTGGTTGACAACACTCTTAAGAGTGTTATTTAATTTATTTACAAAATCAGCTCTTCACTAATGGATGTTAACCCTAACCCTGCCCCTAACCCTGCACCTCTCATTAGAAGAAACTCATTCCATAACTCTGTCACTATGCCAGACAGACTCAGTCAGACACACACACACACACACACACACACACACACACACACACACACACACACACGCAGAACTTTCCATCAATATGGCTTTTTATCAAGAGTGAAAAAGCCAGTACAGTTGATCGAAAATCAACTGAATGAAAAGTACCAGCTTTTTCACCAAAAGATTGCAGTACAGTGGGGATCGAGGCAAGCACCCTTTCCCCACTGTAGTGTGATCCTGAAGTTGGTATATCTAATTAGTAGGGGGCGTTGGGCAAAAATACCTATCGAGTGTTTTGTTTTGCTAATTTGTGGATCAGTGTTTTCTGTTTCGACCACTTGAGATTGATGAAGTTACTGCTGACATTTCTGCACATTAATAAAAGGTTTTACACACACACACACACACACACACACACACACACACACACACACACACAGATATAAATATATGTTTGATTAAGAAAATGTTGAACTACAAAATGTTGAAAATCAGAATGTCACCACCATAATATTCTAAGACTGCAATGCTGAAGACCACAATATTGAACTCCCAGACTTGTACCTCTGCAGGATCCCTGCTAGTACTCATTCCTGGATCCACAATGGTAGGGAGATTCAAATCTGAGATTTTTAATTGTTGTGGTCTTCTGACTTAAGGTAATTTAATATTATTTCAAGATTTTTATTTTCTGTTTCAACTTTGTCATAGTAAACCTTTACATATATAGATATATACACATACAAATATACATATAAAATGTCATAATTTCAGTTGGCAAACAGTGGCCTATACAACATATGCTCCCTGACTGTAAGTAACTTATACAGACCCAGGCCTTGGTCTCGCAGTGGAATACAGGAAGTCCCCCTTTTTTTGGTCATTTTAGTTGAAACTTATCTTAAGCAGTACAGTTTTACTTTTCGTTCCCTCCTTCTTAGATCTTCCTCACCCAGATACTATTTTCTGTCCTTTTTCCAAGGCACAAGCTATTTATCATTTCCTTCAAGTGCCTTTCATCCCTGAGCAAACACGTTCCCAAAATAGTTTCTGCTGTTTAGAATGCATTACCACCCATTATTGGAAGCCTTCCTTCATTTCAGTTCACTTTCATTAGTAGAAATATTCCTAATGTCTTTTCTTTGTAGTCAGTGTTATAAAACTATCTGAATTTTCTCAGTATAAGTGCTTTACTGACACCACTATTTTATTGTTCTTCCCTATTTGAAAGTTTATTATTAATCACTTATCTTCTGTCCAATCTATGAATATTGTCCTTATTACCCTAAAGTGTTTAAGAAATATTTAAATTGAAATACCCCTAATGGAACAATGGAAATATTGTGTTATATTCTCTGTGTCCCTTGCTAGATATCAAATACTCAAAAAAGAATTATGATATCTCTCTTTTCCAGGTCATTAATGAAAAGTCTCTTCTTATCATTCCACCTACCTGTTAGATTATAAATACAATAAATAAATACCATGACTGTGATATCTACTTAAATTAACAATTGCAATGTGTCCTCCTACTACTTTTGTCTCCCTTACATACCTGCACAGGCTACTTCAGAATATAGTACTGGTAAGCTTATAATGTTTTGCATGTACCAACAACTGAGACTGTTCAGGCAATGACTTCCTCGTCTAGATTTCACTTCATGTATACATGTAATTTTTAAACTGATTGCAGTACTGATTAGTGATAAATTCTGCTAAAAAATCATTTAGATACTCATCAGTGGTAAATTGTTCTCAGACTTTTGTTTAGCAATGAAATGCCATGGTGTGTTACATTATGTTAGAGAGCAGAACAAGGAGTTAGTTTCCATAGTAAAACAGGTACTTAGAATCATCAGTGAGCATACCTCTCAACCTACAAGACATTGAAAATAGGTACAAGAGCTCTTGAAAAGTAGATGCATAATGGATTAGGTACAGCTGCCATTGTTTTTGTTCAACAACATATTACTGTAGTATGACTGATGGTAGCACAGTGGTACAGTAGATAGGGTTGTCACCTCACAGCAATAGGTTCCCTTGTTCAATTCTCAGCTGGGGTGCTTTTTGTGTGGAGTCTGCATGTCCTCCCTGTGTTCATATGGGTTTTCTCCAGGTGCTCCAGTTTTCTTCCACATTCCCCAGACATGCAGTAGGTAGACTGGACACTCTAAATTGACCATAGGTATGACTGCGTGTGGTGTGGAAGAACTCCTGCTGCAGGGCTAGCCACCCAGCACTGTAAACATTGGCTCTAGATGACTGACACTGTTGAAGTGACACCCCGTCCCCATGTGCAAATAGGGGTTGTGGATGGATGGATGTGATAGACTGATGTCATTTCCTACTTTAAACATTACTTTGTGCCTGGCGCCCCTTCTCATCTGATGCCCACACGTGTTGCTGTCTGCTTGCTTGTCACCTGATGACCTCTATGCATGTCAATATCTGTAGTTTGTGTTGTGGTTAAAGTAAGCACATCCATGATGTCTGAAAAACATCACAGCATTATGATAGGTTCACTACATTCTAACATTGCCCACCCATATCACAGTTTACAACATTTGCAACATAAACATGTACATTTTGGGCGCCATAATCAACTCTTCAGCTGACAAAAACATCCTTCAAAAAGGTCTCAAAGAGACAGATAACTGGTGCCAGCGCCATGGTTTAAAGCTAAATGCCAAAAAATGTATAGTCATACCCTTTGGCAAAAACAATGTGCCCACAAATTACCACATAGGCGGAAACCCATTAAGTACAGAGAAAGTTATTAGGGACCTGGGGACCCAAGTTGATAGCAATCTCTCCTTTGAAAACCACATTGCCAAAGTGGTTAGAAAGACCTTCTACATAGCCCACCTCATCACGAAGGGTTTCACATCTAGATCAAGAGAGGTAATCGTGCCCCTTTATTCATCCCTCATCAGGCCCATCATAGAATACAATGCCCCTTTTGGGATGTACCTTACCCAACACCTGCAGCAATTAGAAAGACCCCAAAAGTATCTCACCAAGAGGATCAAGGGTCTCAAACAGATGCCATATGCTGCTCGGTTAAAAAAACTCCAGCTCTACTCAGCTGCATACCGCCTACTTCGAGGCGATCTATGCCTGACATACAAAGCTATGTCAAATCCAGAATTAATGGACATGCTCGACCACAGTAATTTTAAATCCCTTAGAGCCACACGCTCGAGGGACTTGAACCTCAGCACAGAAATAAATAGAACTTGCTGGAGGGACAGGTTCATAACCCAGAGGCTCCCTTTGCTCTGGAATAGAATTCCAGTTCATGTGAGGCAGAGCACCTCACTGAATCTCTTCAAGAAAAATCTCGATAGGTGGATGGGGGATTGTAGGTTTGTCCCAGGGATTACTCCCGTGTCACTATTAGACAGAGGTACAGTAAACTAAACCTTAAAAAGGGCACGGTATACTCAAATCAAGGGGTGGCGTAAGCCATACAGAATCGGGCTAGGCTTATAATTGCCCCAGGGCAGATAGCCTAGTATGAACCTATGAACATTACCAACACAGCAAGTACTAAAATTATAGTTAACTTTGCTGTTGTAAAACATGCAAATTAGAGTACAACTCGCAGATTTACTTGAAAAATTATATCTTCAGTTTCTGGTTCCATAAATAACAGACAAAGGAGTGGACATAACAGCAATAACAGCAAAAGGGCCAGGTCAGGCAACAAAAGTTAACACCCTCTGTGTAAAAATGTCACTACAAAATGAATATAATATAACATACTAAAATAATAGCAATGCTCAAGGAAGAAGCAGTAAAATAAGAAAAAGAAATGAGTGGTTTGTGAAAGTTCTTATTCAGAAAAACTGGTGGATACATTAAAAATGGTTTGTATTAGAGGTAGCTAGCCAAGCAAAGTGAGATGTTCAGAAGTACATAGGAAATAAAATTAAATGAAACCAAAGTCAAACCTATTGAGTTTGTTGCATGTAGGCAACTAGGAAGGTGTAGCAGTAGTTACTACTGGCAATGTGCATGCTGCTATTTAGCAATGGCCACAACACAGTCAGGATTTAAAGGACATGGTTCTGGATGCTCATTAAATCAATGATTTCAGTTACTGACTCTTCCTGACAAACCGCATGCATGTAGATAGTTACCTTTGGGTACTTAAGCCTCCTGCATTTCTCATTACAGATAGGCTGTATCAACTTTAGCAAAACATTTCAAGCCTAACACCATGTAGTGAAATTAGGAAAGCAGCATTATCTAATGATTTGTAACAGCTAGAATGTTAATATGTATACTTTAAGCATCAGGGAAGGTCTAGTACTTCAAGACAGATTGCATGTGCGTTACTTTCCTACACAGTTACCCACAGAGCATCTCATATCTCCTAGTCATAGCAACCCTGATGGAAATCACACCAGATACCCGGCACAATTTATACACAATGCAAAATATCAAGTGATGCTTGCACCTTGAGATGGTCTACTTGCATGCTGCTTGGCCTCACCTTGCTGCAAGTCACAGCTAGGTACTTCCACTACTTACTGGCTGTCATTCTCCTGGTTAGGGCTGCCACCTGCTCAGATGTCCAAAGTGGAACATAGTGGGTGTGGTGAGATATACAGTGTCACAGTGGGTATGGCTATGTCTTATTGTAATAACTGGGAGAAATAAATGAATTATACTGGGGGTCTGGGGGCCGGGTCCCCAGAAGCCATGGGGCTCCTAATGTTCCTGATGTTCTGTGGCACATTTTAGATATTTTTTTCCAACCTCTTGACCCAATAACAGCCTCAACAAAAATCATGATTAAGAAAATAAATGTTTCAAAGAAGAAATAAAATGTGCTCAGAGTTGGTTAATTATAATATATTTAAACAAAGAAACATACACCATGCACTACAGCTCAGTCTGTAACTAGAAAAATGGCTTGTTCTACATTTCGCTCCAATGCACAATCACCCTTCTCTTGGACTCTCACTTCATAGGTTCATAGGTTCATAGGTTCATACTAGGCTATCTGCCCGAGGGCATTTACAAGCCTAGCCCATCGTTTTGTGGCTTACGCCACCCCTTTAGTATGGGGAACTATACCCATTATTTTGCTGTGCCTCTGTTGAGCAGTGACACTGAGGTAATCCCTGGGGTATATCTGCGATCTCCCATCCATTGGTCAAGATTTCTCTTGAACAAGGCCAGCGAGGTGCTCTGCCTCACATATACCGGGATTTTATTCCACAGCATAGGGAGTCTTTGGGTGATGAATCTATCCCTCCAGCACGTCCTATTAATAGCCGTGTCGAGGTTTAAGTCTCCGCCCTTGTGGCTCTGACGGATCTAGATTTTTGAGGTGAAGCATATTCATCAAATCTGGGTTTGACATGGCCTTGTATGTTAGGCAAAGGTCACCTCTGAGCAAGCGGTGGCGACTGAATAGAGCTGGAGTTCTTTCAGTCGGGCAGCATAGGACAGATGTTTGAGCCCTTTATCCTTTTGGTGAGGAACTTTGTGGCCTCTCCAGCTGCTGCAAGTGTCGGGTCAGATACATTCGAATGGGGCATTGTACTCAATCATTGGTCTGATGAGTGATGAGTATAGGGAGACTATGACCTCCCTTGATCTAGATGAGAATCCCTTCATGATAAGGTGGGCAATGTAGAAGGTCTTCCTAACTACTTTAGCTACATGGGTGTCGAATGACAGACTACTATCAACCTGGGTCCCCAGGTCCCTGATAACTTCTTCTGTACTCAGTGGATTGCCACCTATTTGGTAGCTAGGGGTAACCTTGTTTTTCCCGAAGGGTATGACTATGCATTTTTGGCATTTAACTTTAGGCCATGGCTCTGGCACCAGTTATCCGCTTCTGTGAGACCCTTCTGAAGGATATCTGTGTCAGATGTGTTTTCTACTATGGCCCAGTTTGCAGTCATCTGCAAACTTTGTCAGCCATAACCCTCCTGTGTTTGCTTGTACTTGGAAAAGTAGATGCCAAACAAGAGTGGGCCCAGGACTGAGCCCTGTGGTACACCACTTGTGACAGGCTTTGAGTCTGACATGGCGCCAGCAACTCTGACCCTGTGGGTTCTGTCACTCAGCCAGTTTGCAACCCATCTTGTGATGTATGGGTTAACATTTAAGCTGATGAGTTTTTCAATGATACCCGAGTGGGGTATTGTATCAAAGGCCTTCGCCAGATCGAGGTAGGCTGTATGGACTGCCTTTCCTCATCAATGGCTTTGGTGACTGTTTCAAAAGTCAACCAAGTTTAGAAGGCATGATCTGCCTTTGACAAAGCCAAACTGGGATGGATCCAAAGTCTGCAAATTCCCTATGTCTTTATTTATGAGGTCCATTATGATCCTCTCCATGGCTTTGCAGATAAGGCTTGTCAAGCTAATGGGCCGGTAATTTCCAGGGTCAGTGGAGGCACCGCCTTTGTGAAGTGGGACCACAGTTGCAGTGCGCCACCCCTGGGTGCGTATCCAGAGGTAAGACTATGATTA
The DNA here is from genome assembly GCF_019279795.1 of Protopterus annectens. Classification (NCBI taxonomy): domain Eukaryota; kingdom Metazoa; phylum Chordata; order Ceratodontiformes; family Protopteridae; genus Protopterus; species Protopterus annectens. The sequence continues at coordinate 784,416,307 of NC_056726.1, read as the reverse complement.
AACAGCTGTCCTAGCTGTGGGTTTAATTCCTCGTTGAGTTCGTGGAGCACACAGCCGGGGACACCATCAGGTCCCATGGATGCTGTGTTTTTTTGCTTTGGAGAGAGCAGTTCTCACTTGGGCGTTGGAGATGTTTGGGGGCTGCAATCGCTTGGTATAGATATCTCTCCTTTTGGGGAGGGGAGAAGTTTGCACTGAACCTGTCAGCCAGTATGTTGGCAATGTCTGTAGGATCAGTAATCTTCACATCATTTTGAACTAGTTCTGAGCATATCTGGGAGTTTCCTCCCAGGTTTCTAACATAGCTAAAGAAGGCCTTATGATTGTCTTTTGAGTCTTTAGCTATTTTTCTCTCAAAATTTGCTTTGGATGATTTTATGAGAGCTCTTAGTTTTTACTTATAGTGATCAAGGGTGTCTTACCTTTTAAGGATTTTGCTCTATCTTGTAGTAGCTTCCTCCTTTGTTGTAGAGTTTGTTTATGGCTGGGGTCCACCAGAGTGGACGCTTGCCTTTGGTACAAAGAGTCTTTGTTTTGCTTGGGATTGCCTTATCCATGCAGTCCTGCAGGTGCTGGTAGAAGGCATTTGTAAGTGATTCAGCGGCTTGAGTACTGTTTTCCGTCGGCTCGGGGCCTTAAAGGAGACCACACTAGTCTTTAGAAGTGTGAAGTCGGCTTTCGAGAAGTTCTTTACTGTGGTCTTTTTATTTCAGGTGGGGGTGGGATGAGGACCTCCAGCGAGATTAGTTTGTGATCTGATCTCACCAGTGAGGGGTATACTTCCGGTGTTGAACATTGTGCTCCCATGTTCGTGATGATGAGATCAAGTATGTTTTCTCCTCTTGTGGGATGGTGACTAGTTGTTCCATGGCATTTGAGTTTATGAATTCCAGGAACTTTTGGGCTAGGGTGTTTGGGCTTGAGTAGTGTTCCCAGTCTATATTAGGGTAATTGAAGTCACCTAGTATGATGGTGTTTGGTGATACATTTATCCCTCTAGTGTTTTCAGGAAGGCCATGTGAGGTTCCTGAGTTTGTGAGGGTGGCCTGTAACATGCTACAATTTGCAGAGCAGTCTTGCCTATGGTTAATTGCACCTGGATGGTCTCCGATGCATCGCGTTGCCACCAGTCTTGAGGTGTGGGTCTCTTTGATGAATGTGGATCCCCCCCCTCCTTTCTTGGTATTGTCCGGATTTTGGGGCCGGAACGCATGATAAGAGGTAAAACCTGATAGTGCTGGGGTGCTCTCAGGAGCCTTGAACCAGGTTTCTGTCACTGCACAGACATCGATGTTCTCCATACTGAGAAGGGCCTCGAGTGCGTGCATTTTGAGATTTAGACTTCTGGCATTGAGCAGCATTACCCTTAGTTTTTTCCCTTTTTGTGTTCTAGGGTGGTAGGTTTAGAATTTGAGCCTTGCCTAAAAAGGCACTATGGGGTGGCAAGAGCCTTTGCCAATATCCGAATCCCAGGGTGACAGGTGCAAGCCGTCCCTTGCGAAGCAGCGTGGCTTGTCCAGCATGTCATCCCAGGCAGACAGACATTGATCCCCTTTGAATGACACCAGAGTTTAAGCCAATTGTTAAAGCTGATCATCTTATCTCTGTATTGTGGCATCATTCTTGGTGAAGGTAGGATACTGCTCAAGGTCAGGGTCATACCTGCCTGGGCTACATAATCAGAGAGCTCCTCAATGTCTCTTTTCATGTAGTCCAAGGAGGTACGTCTCAGGTCGTTTACACCAGCGTGGACAATGACTGAGTCATATTTGTACCTGCTGTTGAGAGACCTGAGTGCTTGCGTTATGTGGCGGATTCTAGCGCCCGACAGGCAGCTTACTGTGACCTTCTCCTTACTCAGTCTGGTGAGCGGGACGTCAGTGTGTCTGACTATGGAGTCACCAATGACTAGTGTGTCTGGCATTGTGTTTGGCCTTAAGGGCTGTGACTGTTTGACACTCTGACTGTGAGGTCTATGTGTTGCAGGTGTTGTGTTCTGAGGTGGTGGTTGTTTGGGTGTCTGCTTTGGTGTACTCTGCTGTTTTGGTAGATTTTTGATCAGAGCCGAGTATGTCTTTGTGTGTTTATGTGTATGATTTGAGGTTGTGATGGTACTATGTGAGACTGGGTCTATAGTGTGTGTGGTAACCTTCTCCTCCTGACTGGTCTTGCCAGTCCTATGTTGAGAGAGCTCAGCCTCCAGTTTGGCCGTATAGTTGCATCTCTCGCATGTATTTGTGTTTTGTGGGAGGAGGAGAGGGTTGTCTGTGTACATGAGGCAATTGTAACATTGCCTCAATATTCCCAGGTTCACCAGCTGAGCAGGAGAGGACACTAGCAACTGATCCCTCGACATGCTAGAAGGACTAGACAAAAAAACTTTAAAAGAGATTATTGGTTTATTTTCTGTCAGCTGATCTTAGCCCCAATCATGTTGCCCAGCTTGATGAGTCCTTCTGTGACACTACACTTAAATAACAACAGCCTTATGGAAATCATGTCTATCAAGGGTGAAAGCAATTATTTATAATAGGCAGTAAAAAAGACTAAACATCAGCAAGCACCACCAAAAAATGGTACATTTGAAAGGTACACCATTGATTGAAATTGGTAACATTAGCATCCAAATGTATTTATTTATTTTATTTATTTATTTACATTTGTTTACTAGGAAATTCCAACTGGACACAAGTCCTTTTTCAGTGGAGGCCCGGGGAGAAAAGCTCTACAGAACAATAAATGAGCAGCAGAGTACATGAAGAACAATTGAATATGCATACAATAGCAAATAATACATAGTGCATCAAACATTAGCTATACATACAACATGAAACATAGTAATGAACAGATATAACAATATCTAGCTAGAGGCTAGGAATAAAGGTAGGATGTATATATAGATAGTACTAAGCTAAAATACTGTTCTAAACTCATATACCTAAATCTTGTATATAACATATTGTACTAAACTCAAGCAGATATAAAGCAGAAGCTGCACACGAAGGTGGAACAAGCTAGAAGGGCTAATGGGATGGAAGGGGAAGATAGAAGAGTAAGAAAGGAGACTGAGTGAGTAGTATATATGGTAGTGAGAGGAAGCTAGGTGTAAGTCAGTTGGATATGTATTTGGAGTTGAGATGAAGTGAGGTAGTTAAGCATGTTATAACAGGTCTGAGAGATTGAGTGAGAAGGGAAGGGGAGGGTAAATGCTGAGCCAGAGAATGCAGAGGAAGGAATGTAATGATCAGATGGTGTGAGGCAGAGTGGCTAGGGGAGGGAAGAGGCAGAGGAGATAGAAGGAGGGTTACTAGTCAGGATTGGTGCATGGGCATAACCAGAAATGTTTTAAGTGAGTTTTTAGTGCAGTCTTGAAGTGATTGCAAGAAGGTAGTGTGGCTATAGAGGGGGGAGATTGTTCCATAATTTGGATATGACACAGGAGAATAGTGCTTCTCCTGCTGAGTTCTTGGGTTTGGTCACTAGAAGTAGATTTTTACTGCTGGAGCATAGAGGTCTAGTGGAGCAGTAGGGCTGGAGAAGGTTTTGAAGGGATGGGAATTTAAGAGGATGGTTTACTAACTTGTGGGCAAGGGAGAGTTGATTAATGTGAAGAAGTTGAAGGAGTTCAAGTCAGTCAAGTTCCCTAAGTGAAATACAGGGGTGGCTGTGATAAGATGCACCAGTGGCAAACCTAGAAATTTTTTGTAGGAAGCCTTGAGCTTGTTTAAGTCTGTTTGTCTAAGGTAGGTAAGTATAGGAGAGGCGTAGAGTAAAATGGAGATTAGGTAGGAATTGGCAGCAAAAATTCTGTCTGTCTTGGTGAGGAATTGTTTTTTTCTGTACAATGCACCTAGTTTTTTGTGAACCTTTTTTATGGTAAGAGAAATGTGAGTGTTAAATCTGAGATTGTTATCAATCTCAACACCAAGTAGTTTGGTGTGTTCTGTTGGGGAGAGGACGGTATTGTCTTTGTAGCACTAGAAGGCAAACATTCACCACAAAGATGGATTATGTATTCAAACAATTTTATATTTATAGGTAAGGCATCAGTAAGTAGACACTGTCCCTTTTCAGTTATAGAGTTCATCTTCATCTCAGTAAGAAAATTCCCTCTCTTTCTGCAATCAGATATAATGAGACCACTGAATACAGTGTAACTGCTTCATCAGTACTTTTATGGATCAATCACCAAGTCTCTGTGTTCATAATCCATCTTTGTGGTGAACATGTTTGCCTTCTAGTGCTCTATTAATTTATTTCCTTATTTGTCTCTCAGTCTACACTGCTCAAATGACTCCTTTCTTTCTAACATGCAGAGACCTTCTGCTCTTCCTGCAGTTATCCACACAATCCCAACCCTGCTTCTCGGTACTTGCAAGTGAAGGTTATTCCTTCAGTCAGAGCAGGCTTCAGTGCAAGGATCTGGGAACAGTAGCAGGAGGGGGGTTGGAACCTGCACTACTTACAAAACGTAAACTTTAAATGGCTTCATGACCAAAGATCAGAACGAAACTGGCTTACACTTAAATGTGTGATTACTGAACACTAAAATTAATATTGAGCATTGACATTTGAAACTTGCTTTCACACCGTTAAAGTTCTGTTTTTAGTTGCTGCCATCACATTAATGGAATCAGCTAGAGGACCTTTCACCGAAAACTGTTCGTCCTTAGTAGGTTTCATTATTTTATCTGGCTTCCAGGGTATGGATTTTCTGGCACACACGTCAATTAGACATTTTTTCAGACGGACCACCCAAGAAGTAGTGGTGACTAAGCAGTAGGACTCAGAAAGAAACTCCTAGAGGATCAAAATCTACATTGGTACAGACTACGTGAGGAGGCTGAGGCACAGAAAAGTGAGTGTCCATGAGAGAGGTGACACCAAAGGAGCCTGAATATCTGTTCTAGGAAGAAAAGCATTTACTTTCCCTATAACCTTCAAGGCCAATCCAACATCTGCCAAATCTGAGGAACCCTTGTCTTCATAACAAAGTGGAAGGCTTTGAGGAGGGGATCAGCACCAAATGTTCAAAGGTCAAAGCCTTTAGCACAGAGAATCATGAAGCCGTATGAGACAGCAACAAGGATGGTGTGGAGGATTCAGTGTCGAGTCATCAGGGTTACAACTCACACAACTCCAAAGTCTTCAGAAAGATATGTAAGAAGAAGCAGAAGGTAGCCCTGAAGCTAAATTTGAAAGCTCATGCTTTGAAGAGGTTTAGCTCAACAACCTCACAGGGGACATATCTGGAATAATTATCATCCCTGAGATCTCTGGAGCTGATGAAGCAGATATAGAGTTTGATGGAGAGATATCTTCCCTGGGCAGCTTCCTAGCGGATGACCTAACATTGTCATTTTTTTCCTTTTTCCTGAATTCCTCTTTGTCTGTCTTTAATTGGGGTTTCTCTGTTTTTGTCTCTCAACTTTCTAGGCTCATCAGCCTTAGAAGTGGCACAGTCAACAGATAAAAGGTCCACCCCCAGGCAAACCACACAAAAATCATGAGCATCATAGGTTGAATCTTGTAGCCATACTTCTAGCATTTTTTTTTAAACTGCTTTCTTTCTAGTTTTCCATGGTTAACTATACACACAACTATAGAACAAATATTCAAGCAATGGTCAACAAGTAACAAGAAACGCACCACAGTTAAAAGCAATAACCTACACTTAAACACTGTAAGTTCTAGGAAGCACTTTTTTTATATAGCAGTAACATCAGAATAAGGCCCACGCCATAATGACAAAAGGAAGAAGAGAAGCTCTTAACATTAGAATTTAAGCTACAACTAGAAAATAGTATTTCTAATATGATTTGAATATTCTTCTCAGTGAACAATACCACAAAACACCACCAAAACCAAAGGAGCACTTAGCTTGCAGCTAGTAGTGGTTCATGTCTGAACGCTTTGGTGGCAAATGAGCTGTGAGGTAGATTTACACACAGGTGTGTTAAGAGAAGTGAAAATTCAGAGCAACTCAGGGATGGAACGGTAGATTTACTGGCTCAGATGTGACAAGTGGCCTAAAGACGTATCAGACGGATGGATGGGATGAATAGTATCCTTGAATAGTATCTGGGCAATGGGACTTTCTAGACTGCAGTTTTCTTAAAATGTTTAAAATCTCTATTTTGGCCTTATCATTCAGATGGGATGGGATGTTTGAATGGGGAAATGAGTGTGCACAGTGCTAAAATGGGATGATGTGGCTCCTGGGTGTGATGGTCCTTATCCACTTGTCCAGTATGTTGAACTCCCATACAAGCAAGTGAAGGGACATTCATCCCATGAATGCTTCCAGGAGAGGATAGTCATGCAATCCCTTAGGGATTCTCCAGTTCCCAAAATGAGAGCATTGGAACCCCTGATTTTGCTGGTTAAATTTTCCTTGCTAACAGTATCCATTCTGGAAACCACTATTTCCTTTCTAGCCTCTATCAGAAAACTGAAGTCTTGCTGATGACTTTTTTAAAATGAAAGTTACATACTTCCTGCAATAATACAGTTGTTTTGGCAGAAATGAATTGTGATATTAAATTTTTTGAACTAAGGCCATTCGACCATCAGTGCAGCAATCACCTGTAACTATGTCATTCATCTCTGTCACTGACATGAGTACGATCATCAGGCCTTAGACCAGAATCTAAAAAATTTCTCAGAGTCCCTTAGTTTCTCCTCCTTATTCATAATGCTGTGTGTCTAAGGATTCATCTCCAGATCATTGACTGTGTAAAGTTTTGCACAGAATGATAAAAAAAATCAATCTACACCTGAACTTAATGAAGGCACTCCCAGGCCCAAAGTGTGGGAAGGAGGGGATGGATGCTGCTGGAGATGAGACTGTCAGTGAGATCTATCATTATGGGAAGCTATTACCCACTGAAGAACAGTTTTTAAGCTCACCATTTGTAAGAAATTCAAAAATGGTGAATTGAAAAACATACACACACACACACACACACACAAAATATTTTCTGCAGGGGACAAGCTCCCCTGCACACATAGCCACACTCCCCTAAATATATATACCAAATCTACAGTCGCATCACAGTGGAGTAAAGGACGAAAACCATAGAAAAGTGCCCCACTGGCTCCATAATACAATACACTGCGGTGAAATAAACCACACTAAAGCCATTTGACCACCAGTGCAGCGATATCACGTGTGATTATGCTGTTTATATGTTTCATAACTGTTGTTGGAGTTTCATCTCTATCACTGATAGGAGAGAGTCCGGAGCCTGACCTTTTTGTGGTTCTACTGAAAAAATGATCCAAATAATGGCAATCTCAAAGGAAAACCTAAGCTCTGATTAGACTTTGCCTCTATTTAAAGTACTCAGTGCTTGACTCTCTGCTGGAGTTTTAAAATCAGTATAGAAGACAGGAGGAGTCATTTTAATTTCTTTGTGTGTGTGTGTGTGTGTGTGTGTGTGTGTGTGTGTGTGTGTGTGTGTGTGCATACTTAAGATGATAGCAAATTAGAGCTGCTTTCTGCATTGCCTATTCTGCTTATCCATTTTATTTCTTGCTTTTATTTCCTGTTTTGACAGATCCATTGGCCTGAAGAGATTTCCAAGTACCCACCCGGTTTATATTTTGCTTTTAAATTTGGTGACTTTTGAGCTGCCCACCCCTACTGTAAATTTAGCTTAAAAGCACCTACCCATCTCATCTCATCTTCTCATTCTTTTGCGAGCTGAATGATCAAACTGGAAAGGCCCACCCCTTAGACTCTTAAAGCCTGATTTGGCCTCTGGTTCATATCACCCCATTCAGTTAGTGCACACTGCAATATTTAGAGTGTTACTCCCTTCTCAGCTTGTTTTTAACATCTGTAATATCTGGGACTTGACTACCAATCACTGGAGAGCCTGAGAACTGCTTTTTAAGAATCGGCTTGGAATTAGGGTTTCTGTTTTATTCTTGGTGAGAGAAGGAGCAGAGGGTTATTTTATCCTGACTTTCCTGGGTATTTTCAGTCACTGCTAAACCCGAAATCTAAAAGTAAAAATCCACCACACAGGTAGAACAGGAACCACCAGAAAGTAAACCACTACACTTTAGCGAAAACCAACTTTAATGTCGCTTTCGTCTCAAAGAGACTTCATCAGAATAAACTTCATCAAAGAAAAACACCTTATATACAACAACATTAATTAATTAATCAAATATTCAAATAATCAAATTAAGCAATCCATTACCCACATAAACAGCATAAAACACTCAAGAAGTAATTAAAATAAATGAATGCACACTGATAAAACCTAATGTAAAATAAATACTCGTATCTAATGTTTAATAATATTTTAAAATGTTTACCTCCTATTCTTTAAAAAACACTTAACATTTATGGAATCATTCATGTCAGGGTGTTTATCAGCTCCTAGTCATAATTGCCATACAGTTTCCCTTTGTTCAACTCTATCTTTGAACCAAACTCCCCTCATATTTTCAGGTACCTGCTCTAAGACAGAAAACTATTTTTTTATACCCAGAACACTTGAGTATGTTTAAACAATGCATTATTGCTATTCCTTGTTTTAATACAATAATAGCAATGTCTTTCACCTTTTCCCGGTTACGGGTCACCACAGCAGATCACTGGTCCACTTATGATTGGCAGTGGATTTTTATGGTGCCTAGTTACCAGCCCAGCGCCCAGCCTTCAAAGAAGGCACACCCATTCACGCACACACCTACCTGCATGTCTTTAAACATCACTCAACCACAGGGAGGACATACAGACTCCAGAGAGATGGCTATCCAGCCGAGAATCAAACCAGACAGCCTCTTGCTGGGAGGTGACAATGCTAACCGCTGCACCACTGCAGCCATCTGTTTTAATACAATAATAATGTTCTTTAATTCTTTTGTTTAAATATCTCGTAGACACTCCTATATAAAAGTCATTGCACATTGAACAGACAGCAATATATACTATCCCTTGTGTATTACATTGTAAACTCAGTCAATAGTAATGGTCTTATTCAAATGTGGCAACTCAACAAAAAGGCCCTCTAAAATGTATCTACAAATGTTACAAAAAACACATTTGTACATCCCCTTGTCCCTTCCACTAACAAAAACAGGTGTTTTGTAAAAAGTGTCAGTCTGTAAACAATATTTTAAACAAAAAGTATTTTTGTAAACAAATTTAGGTCTATCTCCTATAATTTCAATTAACTCAGAATTCCCTTTTAAGATGTTCCAATTCTTATGAATTATAGAAACTATACTGCTTCTATCAATAGACATATCTAGAATAAAACATGAATGTGGTGGACTTTTACTTTGAGTTTGGTGTTTACTACCCCATCTTCTGGATATTTTTGTTTTATTAACCTGAAATCTGTTTCTCAGGAACCAGCTTGGGATTAATGCTTTTGCTTTGTTCCTGGGGAGAACAGGAGCAAAAGGGCACAGTTTCCTGCTGGTCTTTGAGTGGGCAGTGTGTATTGGACTTCACTGAAAATGTTGGGAACACGTCATTGATTGCTGAGGCTTTTTGCTGATCTCAAACCCATCCACTGCTAGATAAATACTCTATTTCTCCTGCTATGTCCTGCACAGAGATGCCACCCACCCTGAACTGTGAGAAACAAGCTTTTCATTAAAAATGGAAGGAAATAAAATCTGCACTATGCTACACTTAGCAGACCACCACAGTTGGACTTATTCTATAGTGGGATGTCTGCACAGTAACTTTTTTTCCCTGTAAGGCTGGCAAATCTGTACAACTTTAGAAATCCAGGTCTTAGGAAGAAATAACTTCTGTCAAATGCAAATAAGCCCACCTAGATCTGCAGTAAACCCCAGGCCAGATAACTAAGCATTTCCCCACACCATAATAGTAAGTCCACCTCAGTGTTATACTAAAACTGAGCCCCAAGGCATTATAGTCAACCCTACCCCCAAGTCATTCCTGTCAAAACCATGAACCAGCAAGCAGTTCCTCACAACTTCTGTAGCCAGCATAATTGAGATAAGTATCTTGAAATGGTATAACAATTGTCTCATGCTGTCTGACACTCATTTATTACTAAAATAGTATAACACAGTGTGTGAGAGATAAACATACTTAATATCCTTGAAGGCAAAATCTCGCACACAACCATACACCTCACAAATGCTATCACAATACATATAATCTATCATATGCAGAGATTCTAAAGGTTAACTTGCCTAAACTGCAAAGACATACAAAATGAAACACAGGCACACAGCACACTCAGGAAGTTAAGCCTACCTGCACACATATCACAAGAAGTCTCAAATTCAGATGTACCTGTTAGGAGAGTAAGCAAGGAACGAGTGACCATTAGTTGCCTATCTGGTGCCAAGATCCATCAGATCACACACACTGAAGTTCTTGAACAACAAATACCAGTTTGACTGTCATAGAACATGTGGGCATTAATGACTTGAGATGTACCTCTCTGGACTATATGAAGAGAGAGAGAGACATGATGGACCTGTCAGCATATGCCAGGAATGTATTAACAAATGTATACATGTCACACAAAAGCCTGCAAGATTAGCTGTTCTTAATTGAATATGCAGGATTTTAAGCAAACCTGCACGTTGCGCAGTAGCTACTTGTGGTTTGAACACCTGCTAGTTGGCTTGTTGAGGTGCAGTAGTGCTCATGTACACAATATAAACACACAATAGTAAACAATGTTTAAGCTCAATAAGCAAGTACACATGATTGCTAAATAACAGACAAGGAAAGATTGACTAGACGATAAATAAAGGATTGTGTCCAAACAGCTCTAACCAGAATGAGAGAACTGAAGAAATAAAACACCAACAGTCATGCACACTTTTATATGAATGTAAAACTAAAATGTTGATAGAATGAGATGTGTAAATTTATTACAGATTATTTTTACATGAATAAAAGGCTAAACTTGTAATTATTGTCATTAACTACTATTAATTATAATTCATCTTTACTTCAAAGTCATCACATTTTACAGATCATAAATAGGGCCAGAGCTAACCGTGGGAGGCTGGTATAATGGTTGAGGTATTTACCTTACACACACAAGATGCAAGGTTTGATTCTTACTTGGGGTAATTGGCTAGGCTTAAAAAGTCCCACAAGGGCAGTTAGCCTAGTACTAATTTAATCTACGAACCTATGAGACAAAATCATGGAAGTTTATGGATAATACGGACAGTTGTGAGGTATGATAACATTTTACAGGAAAGCTGATACAGTACAGACATTACATACATAGGTTCATAGGTGTTTACTAGACTAATGGCCTTTTGAAGCCTAGCCTTGCATCCCAAATCTCTGTAAAGTTCTGGTACCCTTGATAAGTGTAAGCAGGGCCTTGGGGGATGAAACATTTACAAGCAGGGACTTGGGAGATGAACCATTTGCAGGCTGCCTGTGTCCATTAGCAACATAGGTGCCAAATCAGGGATGAATCTCCTGTTCCCCATCCAGTTGTCCAAGTTACACTTGGACAGGATTAGGGAGGAACTCTGTTTCACATGGATTGGGACCCTGTTCCAGGGAAGGGGTGGTCTCTGGAATACATACCTGTTTCTCCAGAAGGTCCTATTAATATCATAGGCAAAGTTTAAATCTTTAGTCTTTAGTAGTGTTAGTAGCACAACAGGTAGCATACTCACCTTTTTAGGAGAAAACTGTGGGTTCTGTTCCCATACTATGTAGTTGGATTGCTGACACTGCAGTGCAGTATAAGGGGTGTGCTGCATTCCTGATTGTGTCATCTTTGGATGAAATGTTAAATTGAGGCCCCATGTGCCTGCATTAATGGTAGGTGCTGTGAGATCTTTAGACTGGGAGTTGGCATAATGGTTACTTTGCTGGCGTTATACATTTTACGGTGTGCAGCAGCGTTTGTCTTTATTTTTCTTATAATGGTTAAGGTATTTATCTCACAGACAAAAGGTACAGGGTTTGATTTTCACTAGCTAGGCTTAAAATAGCTCATAAGGGCAGCTAGCTTAATACGTATCTATGAACCTATGTAGTGCAATCCAGAAGGACCTGCCACAGAAACAGAAATGTCACTTTGGATAGCTTAATAATAGAATACTATGCTGCAATGCATTATCATAGGTGTCTAACTATAACAGATGGATGGATGCAGGCAGGAGATGAGGAACACAGTCATGTGACATATGCTAAGATGCAAGTTCCTCAAGGCAAAAGTCATGTAGAGGCAATTCATTTATGTCTGTGTTGTGTGTTTATCAATGGCAGTATATGCCTATAAATAAAATCTATGTATGTAGGAAAGGGAAATTCACACATGGTTAGTTAGCCCATAGACAAAGTAAGCCAAAAAGTTTTACTGCTGGCAATTGTACCATGACATCTGCTGCATGACCCTTTTAACCTTTATTATACTGTGATTTGAGTACTGAACATTTTTGCCAGCTGCCATGCATACATATTTAAATACTTCTGAATGCAGTATGGTGTCATGTTTCCAATCACAATTTAACCCGATTTGAATCTTCATAGGTTTATATGTGTTTACTAGGCTAACAATCACAAGGGCCTTTTTAAGCCTAGCCATGCATCCCAAATCTCTGACACGTTCTGATACCCTTGATAAGCGCAAGCATGGGCCTGGGAGATGAACCATGTACTAGTTACCTGTGCCCATTAAAGGCATAGGTGCCAAACCAGGGATGAATATCTGGTTTCCCTTCCAATTGTCCAAGTTGCACTTGAATTGGGTTAGGAAGGATCTCTGCTTCACACGGATGGGGTTCCTTTTCCATAGACAGGGTAGTCTCTGGGATACATACCTATCTCTCCAGCAGGTCCTATTTATATCACAGGCAATGTTTAAGTCTTTAGAACGGGTAATTCTGGTGCTGTTTGTTTTGTCAATATGCAGGAGGCTCCTCAGAGTGGGGTCTGACAATGCCCTGTATGCCAGGCATAGATCTCCCCTCATAAGCCTGTAGGAGACAGAATACAGGGATAGGGCCTTGAGGCAGTCTGCACAGGACATAGTACTTACGCTCTGTATTCTTTTAGTGAGGAACCTCTGTGGACATTCCAATTGTTGGATATGCCTGGTTAGGTGCATACTAAAGGGGGCATTGTACTAAATGATAGGTGTGATGAATGCCAAATACAGTGGAACAATGACTTCCTTGGACTTAGATGCCATACCTTTGTTTACAAGTTGTGCGCCATAGAATGATGTCCTCACCACTGTAGACACGTTATGATCAAAAGCTAGATTATTATCTGTGTGTGTCCTCCCTGACTACTGGATCAACTCTAAGGGTTGTGTTGTTAATATGTTAGTCAGCAGGGATGGATTACTTCCCAAAGGATACTATTATGCATTTCTTGGCATTTAGTTTTAGTTCTTGGCTCTGACACCAGTTGTTTGTCTGTGTCAGCCCCTCCTGGAGAACATTTGTGTCAGTGTGAGATTCAGTGACAGCTCCTAATTTGCAATCATCTGCAAATTTAGTCCGCTAGAGACAACTGACATTGGCCTTGACTTCTGAGAAGTAAATGCCAAAAAGAAGCAGTCCAACGACTGATCCCTGAGGAACGCCACTTGTGACTGGCCTCTTTGTAGAGTGGACTCCCCAGTTCTAACTTCCTGGGTCCTGTCTGTGAGCCAGTTGGCTATCCACTGGGTGACATACGCCTAACCTCTTGAGTATGTCAACAATGCCTGAGTGGGGTATTGTGTCAAATGCCTTGGCCAAGTCAAGATAAACAGTGTGAATGATTCTGCCCTCATCCATTGCTTTGGTGACCTTCTCAAAGAAGTCCACCGGGTTGAGTAGACATGATCTGCCCTCGATGAAACCAAACTAGGTTGGGCCTAGTGTCTGGAGGTTTACTATATCTCTATTGATCATCTCCATGATAATTCTTTCCATGGCTTTACATATAAGACTAGAGAGACTTATGGCTCTATATTTTCCAGGGTCTATAGGTGGCCCACCTTTGTGCAGAGGGATGACTGTTGCCTTTCTCCTTTCATGAGGCACGAAGTCTGTTTGGAGGCTACAGTTAAACAGTAATTCCAGAGGCCCAGATAGGTCATGTTTCATGCTATTTAGAAGGTATTCTGGGATATTGTCTGGGCTGATTGATGCAGTGTTCTTGGTCTTACAGAGAGCATTAAGGACCTGTTCCCTAGTGATAGTAGGGGAGTTATATTTGATGATATTTCCTGAAGGTTGAGGGGGAGAGAGCAGTAAAGTTGGAGCTGAATTTATCATCCAGGAGGTTTGCTATAGCTTTTGGCTCAGTATAGGTGGCTCCATTTACAATGAGCTCTGCACTTAATTGTGTATTGCCTTAGAGGTTGCAGACATAGCTTAAGAATGCTTTGTGGATGTCCTTGGCCTGGGAGACCAAACTTACCTCAAATGTGGCTTTGGTAGACTTTATTTTCTGAGTTGTTTGTTTAGTTTGATGAGTGCCTTTATCCTGCTGTGTGCTACACCTCCTAACTTTTGCCATGATTTTGTTCCTCCTGCTATATAGCTGCCTAATTTTGTGATTCCACCAGGGTGGCTTTTTTTTTAGTTAGTTCTGTACTTCTTCCTGGTGGGTACAGTTGCCTGTATGCAGCTATTAACATGTTTGTACAGGGTCTCTGTGAACAGTTCTGCATAGGCAGAAGTGTTCACAGGATTTATGGGGGCCTAAAATTTTTCCAGGTTCTCCTTTAATAGCAGGAGGTTAGTCTTAGAATAGTTCCTGAATATCCCAGGTTTAGCTGGGGGGGGGGGGTCAAGGTTTTATTTTTACTTCAAAGGAGGCCATTTTGTGGTCTGAACATACCAGGGAAGGCATTATAGTAGGAGGTGTACAGCTGTTTCCTATGTTAGTGAGGACCAGATCCAGTATGGTTGCACCCCTGGTTGGTGTATTGTCTCTCTGGTCCAGGGAGTTTGTGTTTACAAAATCCAGGAATCTCTGTGCCTGTGCATTTGGTGTCATATAAGATTCCCAGTTAATAGTGGAGTAATTAAAGTCACCTATGAATATGGTATTGGGTTGGATGGTTAGTGTTTCTAATACATTTAAATACATGGTATGGGTTTCCTGAGTCATAGAGGGGGATCTATAGCTTGCAAGGAAATGGTATTGGATTTTACCTATGGTGGTTTGAACATTGAGCAACTCAAGTGCATTGTCCTGTTTAACCAGCCTTAAAGTATATTTATTTTTGATGTAAATAGAAACACTTCCACCTTTAGTTCCTGCCTGTGAAGTAGCTGGCCTAAATGCGTGGAAGGCATTATACTGTTGGTGTTCTCTCTGCAGCTTTAAACCATGTCTCAGTGACCGCACAGACATCAGCATTCTCTAGGGTAAAGAAAGCTTCTAGGGAGTGGAGGTTTTTTGTTTAGACTCCTAGCATTGAGCAGCCTGAGACACATTTTCTGAGAGCTCCATGATGTCTCTCTTCATATAGTCTAAGGAGGTATGTGTCAAGTCATTTACTCCCACATGGACTATGACTGAGTCATATTGGTAATTGTGGTCCAATGACCTGAGTACATGCATAATTAGGTGGACCCTAGCCACTGATAAGCAACTGACCGTAACTTTCTCCTTACTCAGCCTGGTGAGAGGACATCAGTGTGTCTCACAATGGAGTCTCCAATGACTAGAATGCTGGATTGTGTGGTGACTTGCCTTATGGGCTTAGAGGTAGAGGCTCCATGAGATGTAGCTGTATTTACTGATGTGGTTGTTGTTTTGAAAGAGTGCATCTGGGGCTGTTGAGGATCTCTTGCGCAGGATATTTGTAATACCTGCCTCACAGTACACAACCAAAACTCACAACCAGGTGCAACATTAACATTAAATAGTAAGAGAACTGTGGAAAATGCTACATTTCCCATGCAACAGCAGTACATTGGCCTGTAACAATACTGTCATCCTCCATTGTGTAAATGTCGGCAGAGCCATACTGCCAGAGGCAAATTCTAAGTAATTTTTGCCAAATAACAACAAATGACAATACGTATTCCACAACACTGATTACTTAATGAGCTAAATGGAGCATAATGGAATACATCATTACACTGAGGTCACTCATAAGGAAGTACAGTAATGAATGCATTAACTTAATTTACTCATAGGTCATAGTAGGTACTAGGCTATTGGCCCTAGGGCCTATATAAGCCTAGCCAAACTGCTAAAAAACATTATAATCTATCACTACACAGGTCCTATCAAATCGTATGACCACTCTGCAGCATGACAAACATTAAGATGATTGACTAAGCCATTCTTGCTTGCAACCACTATATTATGAACAAAATAAAAGGCACACATCCCTGCAATCGAATATATGCAATGCATGTCAATTTCATCTTGCATTGTGCACTAACTGATTGTGCCACACAAGAATTCACATCACAATTGTCATACAAACCACACTTGAAGGCATAACCTGAGAATCATGTTTCAATGCATATGCCTTCCATTAAAGGGAATACAAATGTTGCTCTTTCTGTCTGCAATTGTAATGTTTCCAGTAAGTCACACTGTAAATATAATTCCTTTTGGGTTAGCAAATATAGTCCATAAACATTTTCTTACACAGTAGTTTCACCATGCCAGACTCAAACACCTGCCTGAGGTCATATTTCATACAGCAATATATTACCCACTGCTGCCACAAAAGTAATTGTATCTGATGTGTGGCTTGAAGGGATTACAATAGTTGTGTGCTGTAATGTTTATGGCTCTATTAAAATGTAGTATAAGACCTAAAAACTCTTTATCCCTGATATTATTCACGCAACTGTGTATGTGTCAACTGTGAGTGTGCCGTATCACAATCAGCTGTACAGTAGTTGTGCGCTGGAATGTTTATGTCTCTACTAAAATGTAGCATAAGACCTAAAATCTCTTTATCCCTGATATTATTCACCCAACTGTGAGTGTGCCATATCACAATCAGTTGTGTGAGCCATCCATGTCTGGCATTATTGTCTTACATGCATATGTTACGGTATTCAAATCCCACCAATCTAGGTCCACACTCTAGAAAGATGTGTATTAACTGCTTGTGCCACAGGAGAGTTTAAGGTACCGTTCTCAGAAAGGACACACTTCAAGGTTTTACTTAAGCAGTGTTTTTAAATGGTCATGTATTCCCTAAGATTTACTTTAAGTGATCAGAATTATTAGTCATGTCACTGTTCCCACAAGTGTGAGTCAGCCATAACAACATCTGTTGAGCAAGCCACTCTGGCTGTGACTATTTTCTGGCACATATACATTACCAGATTTAAACACCTGCCTAAGGCCACCTGCTATATAACTATATCTTAAATGCATGAACCACAGGAAAAATCTTACCGCAAGTATCATATAACACATATTTGGATAGGATGACTTTACTAATATGTGGAAATACTTATGTTTGATCTAAACGGGATGGAAAGATTTGGGGGGATGTTGAATAAGCAAGTGTTTTATGTCACCATACTCATTATTTAGAGCTTGCTGGATCTGAGCACCTGCCTATCTAAGTACACAATCTAGAGAAATGTATATTAGGGTCTATATTATATTACTGCATGCTTAGAAAAGCGAACTGTAAATAATCGACCCCATGTAAACGAAAGCTTACAACGTGGAAACCTCAGAACTGCGATTTTTTTTCCAAGTGGAACTTTAAAACATTACATAATGTGGGGGGCTTCACCTCTCCACACACCCCTACTTAAATACACCAACTCCGAGATTGCACTACAGTGCCAAAAATGACAAAGTCACAAAAGGGACCAAGCAAATTCTTTCCCAGGGAAAGAATTTGCTGAAAAGCCGCTTCGCTATTTTGCCTTTTTGCTCTTGTCAGTTCGATCAAGATGCATTCGACAAACTGCGTCTGTGATTTGGTAATAGGAACCCATGTATTAGCAGCTCACACCACTTGAGGAGTCCTACAAAAAAGTGTGACGCAGAGTACATTTGAAGAGATAACCTCAGCATTGTGTGGCAAAGCTGAGTTTTGGGGTGAAAGGGATTTAAAATGATGGGCGAGCTATCTTCCAAAGCGATAGCTATCTCCCAAAATAAATTTACAAGTAGAGTCACACATATGTTCATACAAGTGAATCGTTGCCAGATTCAAATACCTACTTAAGTACACGATCTAAATAACCATGTATGTGTCTCATGCCACAGGAGAAGTCTTACTGCAAGTGTGACACAGAGCACATTTGAAGAGATGACCTTATAAGTATGTTGCAAAGCTGAGATTTTGTGTAAAAGGGGACTGAAATTGATGGGGGAACCCACTCGCCATGTAGCTTGTTCTCTTGAGTGGAAGTGCACAGACCAGATCTGTTGGATTAGCCAGTTCTACTTAGCACTACAGTCACAAACACACTAGTCAGTCATTGTTGAATCCAAACACCTATTTAGGTACACAAACTATAGCACATTGTATCAGCTGCTGGTGCCACAGGAGAAGTCTTAGTGCAAGTATCACTCAACCCATACTGTACATCACGTTTGGGTGGATAGCAATGTGTCTTAACAAGAAGACCAAACAGCAATGTGTTGATCACAGTTCATGACTTACTGTAGAATTAAGTCATATATCATTTCAGTCCTGGACAATGAGGTAGCATGAATGATATATAGGTGTTTCACATTATGGAATATTAACAATGTATATGAAGGATGATCATCACAGTTGTCAAACAGTGGAGGGCCACCAAAGCATTTCAGAGTATTCATAGTGAACTCATCCTATCTTGAGTACAAGGCATAAGAATATACAGACGTGACTGACATTTTTTTTTCAAAATTGCTTAACAAAGTGCACTGCCATGAAGTTCATTTGCACTACTGATGGCAAAGTATTAGTGAATGTGTAATTATTTTTTTGAGGTATGGAACTTAGAATGGGAATTAGCAGTAGTCAAAAGGGCTCCATGCCAAGCTTTGTGCAACTTAGGAGTAGAGACATAGTTGGCAGTTCTGACTTTGAGCAATTTTAGAATGTGTGTTTTGGTAAGTTTCCTGCATCATCATTTACAAAGTCCTGATTATTACAGTAAAATGTTCATTACATGATTAGTATAAGTTCATACCTGTCTAATGTCCATATATTTGCTGAGTGCTCACATGGTTAAAGCATGTTGTTGTGTTCATTATGCAGCTCTTTCTATCAAATTATTGACTAATGAAGTCACTACATCTTAACAGACATCTAAATGACAACCGTTCATATCCTTCAGAAAATGCATGCTAATGCTATATATTTTATTCTAGCACCTTCCTAAGTGAATAGAAGCGATGCTAATAACTTGTGCTTACTGTTGGAGCCTTTATTACCGCATTAATGTTTGCCTTGTACAGATGTCTTGAAGTTAAAGGTGTAAAAGTATGAGCAAGTATAAGCTACTGTTACATTACATAAAGGCAAAGGATGGGATAACAGTGGTGGAATAGCATATGCAAGCAGTAATTCATAATGGCAAATGTTCATAGAATGAAATCATTAATAAGTAACATTTAGCATAATGCTAAAATCAAACCACTGAAATCCCATCTAATCATTCTCTAGGCAGGAAAATTACCTAATCACAACATAAAGCAGATCTCTCATATTTGAAGAAACATTATAAAGCAAAGGCATATGTGTGCATCATAATTTATGACACTGATGACAACTGAAACATTCCATACGGTGTAAGTTAAACCCTGAGCAAATGAAAAATCTAAGAATATTGTTTCTTCAGAGTGCTATCAGTCTTTCTTTGTATCATACTGTGCGGCTAAGTACAGTTATGCAAGAAGCACCATACTAATGTGACCTAAGCAAACAGCTCATCTGCTTTTGCCACAGGACATTAACTGTTATTTACTATCGTTGATCACTGGAGCATTATGCCAAACATCATGCAAGTGTTGAAGACAAGAACTGATTGGGGGGGGGGGCAGACAGAGAGGGAAGGTGGGGCAGACAGATTGAAAGTGTTGTTTATAGGCCATTTCTGGCCATCTGTGTGGTGTGTTAATCTCTTGCTTGTTAACATACTAACTCTATCATGATGTGTGCAGTAAACTGGTCATAACAGACAGCAGCAGGGATATGACAGTAGAATAATATAGCAATAACAGATTATGTTGGTATGGTATATTGAAGACTTACTCATGGTTGGTTCACCCTTGTGATTAAATAAAGCCAACCATGGGTAAACCTTCAATATATCACACCACTGAGTCAGTTATTGCTATTATGCAATGACATTATTTAAGAAAAAAATATATTTTTTAAATAATATCTTTGTATAACTTCCCCCTGTGGTGCCCTTCCACATTTTCTCTGGTATCCTGGGGCTTTCCTGATGTACTGTGCATGCATATGGGACTTGTGTTCCCACATCAGTGCTGTGTAAAGGAAACAAATGAGTGAGGAAGATCTCCGTTGTCTTTTTTTTTTTTTTTTTGCTGTTAATTAAGAAAAAAGAAACTAGAAGACTTTTGACATTTGGGAGAGAAGGGATAGAGAAAATAAAAGAACAATCAGGTACCTTTCTTTAGTTTTGCATAACGTATGTGATTATCCCTTTATTTTCTCTGTGTCATCTCCCTTGCTCATTTGAGGTATTTGGTTTGGGCGGCTACGGTGGTGCAGCGCTTAGCATTGTCGCCGCACAGTAAGATGTTCTCAGGTTCGATCCTTGGCTGGGGTGCCTTCTGTGTGGAGTCTGCATGTCCTCCCTGTGGTCATGTGGGTTTCCTCCGGGTGCTCCGGTTTCCTCCTACATCCCAAAGACATTGGATTGGACACTCTAAATTGGCCCTAGGTGTGAGTGTGTGTGTGCTTTCTGTGGAAGGTTGGGCACTGGGCTGGCAACTCAACACCGTAAAACTCCACTGCCAATCATGAGCGGACAGGTGTTCCGCTGTGGCGACCCCTAACCGGGAAAAGCCAGAAGAAGAACAAGATTTTAAAAAAAGAAAGAAAAGTAAAATTTTTATTGTATATACTTATGGAAAAAAAGACTGAGTGACTGGATCTTTTTCCATTGGTATATTCTTGGATTTACAATGGGCATGCTGGTTGGGCTGACCAATCAGCGTGCTCCTTTTTAAATATTAATGGCCAATCATTGTACAATAATTACAACATAAGCAGGATATTGGTTGGTTATTAACATATGTAGCTAATTCTTCAACTCACATAATGTTTTATAGAAAAAAAAAAGAATTTAAATAATGGTTGTTCTACTGCTGGATTTCAAAACCTGACAATCTATATCAGCATTCAATAGACTAGAGCACTATCTGAGCAGACGATAAAGGAACTCATAGTTCTGATACCAAAACGTACATACTTAAAGGGACAATGACAACAATTTGAAGAAAGAGAGTAAGTATGTATGCATCAGACTTCACAACAGTAATGAGTAATGAAATATCCCATACAGTGTACATATACCCTGCAGCCTGTTAAACATTTAAAATAACTGTCTTCTCATGGTCCTGTCAGTCTTAGTTTTATAGCACAGAGAGGCTGACCACAGTAGCATAAGGGGCACCATGCAAATGCATCAGAAGGCAAAAACTCAGCAGTTTTTACCATAGGATATGAACTGTAATTTATCATCAGTTAAAATTGGTGCTCCATGCCACGTATAGTGCAAATGCTGAGGACACAAATTGCTGAGTCAGAAAAGAGGGAGAACATAAAGAGAGGCAGGGAGTGAGAGGGGGAGAGAAAGAGTAAATTGTATTTATGGGGCATTTTTGGCCATCAGTGCTGTGTTAATCTTTTGTATATCATCATAATAATTCTTCTATGTTTCAAATAGACAGCAAGCAGTGGTTGGACAGTACAGGAGAATGGTGGATTAATATATGTAGGCAATACTTCAGCATACTTTATAATATTTAATGGAAAAATAAACTTTCTCGAGATACTGATGGATTTGAACAGCTGACAATATGCAAAAGCTTTTTATAGACCTGAGTGCGATCTGAGCAGACCACAAAACAACTCATAGTTCTCACTGTAAAACTCACAAATTTGAGGGACAAGGAAAAGAGTTTGAAACGAGATGGTATGTATGTATCAGAGTTCATAGTAGTATTGAGAACTGTAACATTTCATGAGTTGTACATTAAGACATGAAGCCTATCAAGCATATAACTGCCTCCTCATAGTGCTATCAGACTTTCTTTGTGCCATGCAGCAGGCGTAAGAATAGTTGTACAACAAGAACTATATAGTTGTGGCCAAAGTTAAAATCTTTAGTTTTTGCAATAGGAAGTGAAATTAAATTTACTGTTATTGATCATTTGTGAGATATTTGTCGACCCATGAAGAGCTATTGTAAGTGGCATTTTTTTTTGAGACAAAGGAATGTTGGAAAAGGTGGTTAGGAATAAGATGGTTAAGTAGGTTAGGTAGCAGGAGCAGACATAAAAGATAGACAAGACAGACAGGGATGGTGATGGACACAAAAGGTTTGGGGACAACATGACTGGGGGAGGATAGGTGAAATCAGAGGTGCATCCTCATCCAACATCAGTAAAGTGAGAATCTAGTCCTCACCCTCAGAATTGTCATCACTGTCTTCGTGCAGAAGTGCAGAAGCTGTGGCAGTGCTGGATGGGGCATCAGTTTTGCTATTTGATGCAGAACTTTCTCAATTCTGCTGATGCAGGCGCCAAGGCCCCTTTCTATACCAACCAGCCTTGGAAATTCCTGATGGGTGACATAATCACCACCTCCACTAGCGTTACTCCTGGTGGGTACCACTGCACTAGCCTCTGGGGCAGAGATACCCAATGCAGTTAGAGCAGATAGCGCAGGAGTTGTGATTAACAAATGATGGGTTTTTGTGCTGGCTGTGATAGTGTCACTGCAGTGACATGTGGAGGTATTGGTAGTCCAATCCACAGTGGTCTGTCCTGTGGTGGTGGTGATTTGTGTTGCAGCAGGAATTACACTGAAAATAAAAAAGAAAATGCAGAAATATAGGGTGGGGAGAGATAACAGAAAATACAGTTAATGCCTTCTCATTTTAATATGTCAAAATTAAAAATTAATCCAAATTGACACATAATGAATGTGAAGTCTTAGATGTATCTTAAAAGGCACATCAATCTCATTATTATTATAGACATTAGACAGTTTTGTGACTATTGCATAAATGATATATGTATTCCAATTAAAGAAATGTAATTTTAAAGTTATTGCAATTTTATTCTTGCTTAATGATTGCAAAACATTGATTTTATATTAGGTAATAAAAGCTAATTGTTGCTGCTTGGATTTGAACACACACAGATATGTTATTTACACATTACACATTGCCTTAGGCATGTAGTTTATATATATATATATATATATATATATATATATATATATATATATATATATATATACACACACACACACACACACACACTTTCTCTAAATATATATATATGTGTGTGTGTGTGTGTGTGTATGGTATGCCTCCTCAGTTTTGTGTGTGTGTCAAGCTCATAAGGACTGATGACCTCCAAACTGATAAAGTGAATTACATTTATGATGTATGATGATATTGTTAGCATTCATACCTGAGCCATACTTGCTCCATGCCTCTCTGAGTTGTGCCAGTCTCTCCCGTTTCACCTCATGATTCCTATCTCTTTAGCAGCTGTACAGACCAGAAATCAGAAAAATTACATAATGAAAACATGTATCAGTTGGCTAGCCATGGAACTGTATCTGCTGGTGATGGGCCACTACACTTACACAACTCAGAGGTGCTCCTAGTTCTAAACTCTTCCATCAGGGAATGAGGTTCTGCTTGTGCCATTTCAAGTCACTATAATGGTGACAAAATAAAAATATTCAATACTGCATGGAATGCTAGTTGCACTTGTGACAGCCTGACAGCCTTGGTCAAACTATTGCAAGCCTTGGCTTTGTATTGAGACCTGGTATAATCCTCCTCCAAAGGCCTATGGCTGTAGTATTTTATGAGGAGATCAACAAAGACTGTGGGCTACTCCTGTCATCACCTTTGGGCTCTAAATCTAGCAACACCCAGCCATCACCTACTATGGTTTCTCAGGGATATCAGGAAAAATGGCAGGGAAATGGCGCCCAATTCATACCTCACATGTACCAGCCTGTGTACAATGATGGACAACTTGACAACTGCATTTGTAGAATAGAAAGCACATACATGGAATGGGGTACAATTTGAGTAAGATTTCTTCAATGTACACACCAGGTGTGAAATATAGCAGTGAGACTTGGTCATGTGTGCTGCTTGGTGTATGCACAAATGTTCCACAGTGGCTTCATCAACTGTTTTTTAATGAAGATATCTCATCTGCATTTAAAATAATAGATTAGCACTTATGGATATGCTCTCTGGGATAGTGGATGGCAATAACAGCTACAACACAACCTTGTGAAAAAACTATGACATGACTTAGTCAGTTAGGTCACTGTCATTCATTACTCCTCTTAAGTAAATTAAGTATGACATAATACCTTATTGGTGCATAATTTTCACAAAATGTTACTGAAAGCACCTAGGAATCAAACTCATGACAAATCAGAAAGCTTAACTGCTTTATTGTGATTAATGCGACAAAAAACAAGACGTTATGTACTCACCATAACGTTCGATGTATGTAGTCCATCTCACCTCACATTCTTACCTGTGGGTTCAGAGCCGAACCTCAGCTCCGACTCGGCCATACTCTAGCTCAAAGTCTTTCAATTGGCTGGGCTAAGAAGGTATCCCATGCTGCACTGCTCCCTTTCCCCAGATCTTGTTTGCTGCGAGCTAATAGTTCACTTCTCCACACACAACATATAGAGAAGGAAGAACATACTAACCAGAAAGGAATTTGAAACCATACCTAACCCCTAGGTCCTCCAGGATGGGGGAAGGAGGGGTTAAGTAAGAATGTGAGGCGAGATGGACTACATACATTGAACGTTATGGTGAGTACATAACTTCTTGATGTTATGTAGTCCAATCTCGCCTACATTCTTACCCGTGGGAAA